>NC_067240.1:1325000-1480000 GCF_019924925.1 Ctenopharyngodon idella | reverse complement strand
AAATCTTCTATTCCTTATAGGGATCTGGAAACTGTTATTCATGCATTTATTTCAGCAAGACTGGACTACTGCAACTCATTGTATTTAGGGATTGCTCAATCTTGTTTATCTCATCTGGTCCAAAATGCTGCGACCAATGACGTGCTTGAAACTCAAGGGACATTGTGCATTTTCGGTGGCGGCACCCAGATTCGGTGACTGCATTTATTTGATCAGAAATACAGTAAAAATTGTGAAATATTATTTAAATTTTAAATAACTGTTTTCTATGTGAATATATAGTAAACTGTAATTTATTTCTGTGACCAAAGCTGAATTTTCAGCATCATTACTCCAGTCTTCAGTGTCACATGATCCTTCAGAAATTATTCTAATATGATGATTTGATGCTCAAGAAAACATTTCTGATTATTATCAATGTTGAAAACTTTTGAAAATGGTTGTGGAATCTACAATACAGTATTTTTTCAGGGTTCTTTGATGAACAGAAACTTTAAACAATTAAAAATAGAATCTTTTGTAACATTATAAATGATTTTTCCCATCAATTTAATGCATCCTTACTGAATAAAAGTATCAATTTCTTTAAAAAAACAAAACAAAAACTAAATATGTAAAATATTCTTTGGAACCAGTTCAATCAAGTGAATCAATTCACTAAAAATGATTCAGACTATCCAGCGCTTCATATCAGAGAGTGGAGATTTTATGCGAGCGTGTTTGATTATCACCTTCGTCATTCCCAGCATGCCTTTACAACAACGAGGAAGAGAAATAGTCAAACTGTCCTTGAAACACTTTGAGCGAACAACATGCCCAGTAAAAACTATACAGCTGGACCTCAAGAACATAAACTCTCCTGGATTTATTACACCTCAAAAATTACCGTTCGAATGACTTCAGACTCCCAAAGTTATTGATCGATCAGCACGTGATCTGTGATCAACAGCCAGAGAAATGCCACACGGAGCAGAAGGGATTATGGGATGCTCTACAGCTGACTGAGGCATGATGGGAAAGAATAACACCCACATATACACACATACATCTGAGCAGTATTGATTATCTCCCAGGCTGTTTTACTCACACACACACCGTCACAGTATGAAGTGATTCAAGTTCTTTTCCACATTAAAAAAAAAAACATTATGAATAATTCTGCTTAGTAACCAGCAGCAAGTGTGAGCTTGAGAATGAGTGTATTTAAGTTATGCATGTATAAATTAAAGTCTTAGTTTGTTCTATTTAAACTGATTACTCAAGTATTTATAACAACGTAGAAAAACATTGTTGTGTGTTTTTATGTTGTCATTGTTTTTTGTTATTATTATTATTTAATACGTCTATACAGTCATGGTCAAAATTATTGGTGCCCTTGGTAAATATGAACAAAGAATCCTGTGAAAATAAATATATTTCATGAGATTTTCCCCCATTTTCATTTTTTTTCTTTTCTTTTTTTTTTTTTTTTTTTTAACTTCAATGAAAGGTTAGATGTATGTGAATTTTTCACAGGCTTCTTTGTTCATATTTACCAAGGGTGCCAATATTTCTGAGCAGGACTGTGCAGTTTTAGTTTATTTAGTTATTTTAGTAAGTACTTCAACTTAAACTTACACTTTAAATCCGTTATTTTATTTCAAGTAACAATTTCTTATGGTTTTAGTTAACAATATTTCGTTAATGTTTCACACATCAACCTTTCCTCAGACGATCATGTGTCAGTTTCTGATGTTTTCCAGTGGCTCACACTCATCATGACTCACCTCTCCTGCCTCCCTCGGCAAGACAGAAATTACCCTGAAACTGATTCTGCGATCAATAACAACATACCCACCAATCAAGCGGGCCGACCCGGGGTTGAGAGCCAATCACCAGCTCAAAACGCCTCTTGTTTCAAGAGTCCGAGGAAACGGAAACAACAAACAGGACGTTTACAGGTGAGAAGAGAGACTTTATACGGGTTTATACAGCCACAGATCATCATTCTTACAGTTGAAGTGACTGTAGGTGTAAATATTGTCGTCTGACAAAGATTTAAAAGACATTTGGTCATGATTTTGATATGATTCTAGATATAAAAGTACATAAATTAGATATAAAAACAGATCTATGGCAGGCAGTACATATATATATGATAATAATATGAAAAATGTCACGTCACAAAAACAAATATTGTAATTTATACATAAAAATACAGTATTCGTCTATGACATAAAAACATTATTTATAATATTTTAAATATATATTGCATATATGCACAAATATGTGACATTTTATCCCAGTGAAAACCATATTTAATATTTAGTGGTGCTTGCAATATATCCAATAATATATATATTTATTATTTTCTTAGGTGTATTTTACATGTATTGCCTGCCATATATCAGATTTCTGTGTGGAGTAGAATAGATTTGCTAAAGCTTTATGACTGAAAATAGATAAGAAATTAACGTAAAATATTATATTGTGAAATTAAAGCCTACAGAAGTTCAGCCTAAAACAATTTGAAATCAAATATATATATATATATTCTACACTGTTCTATATGTATATATATATATTCTACAGCGTATATGTATAAGTGTGTGTGTAAATAAATATATATGAATTCAGGTAAATTGGGACGCTTTTTTGCTATTGAGATGACAGGAAAAAATGTCATTCTAAATGAACCCATATAAGTATGTGTATATATATATATATATATACAGAGCTTGACATTGACAATTTGCTCACCAGCCACTGTGACTAGAGGTTTTCCAAAGTTACTAGCCACTCAGCGTTTTCACTGGCCACAATTTTGACATCGATACAATGGGAAAAAACTGCCATATAGATATTTTTAATATTATCTCATAATTTAGGTTTACTTTAAGACCTGACTCACAGATCCATTATACTGTTACACATGTTTTCTTTCTCAACTGTTTACATTCGCTTCAAACATAACTGACTGTGTTTACGTGAATACTCACCAAGACCGGCATTTTGACATTATTTTGTGTGTATTTGCCTGTTTAAGCACCACAAGCAGTGAAAAAGAACTCAAATTAGTACTGAGAGGCGGATTTATGTGGCGTACTTTGGGTGTGAGCACAAAATCCGCGGGAATGAGTAAAATTATGCGCAATAATCGCAATACCACGCTGAAATCCAAGCCCTATAACACCAACAATATTCATCCAGAGTGAGAGAGGGTGTGTGTCAACTCGCTATTGGACACATGAGATATTTCAGTATTGATATGTATTGAAAAATCAATATAGTTTATTGTTTCAGATGCCTTTTTAAAAGACTACGTTTGAAAAATGTATATATAAAATTCAACCCGCCAAAGGGACTAATAGGAATGACTGCGTTAAACGCCACTGCCGAAATACACCCGCATTTGGCGGGTGTTAATGTCAAGCCCTATATAAATATAAATATATATATATATATATATATATATACACACACACACACACAAACTAGAGAATAACTATTGACTCTATTAACAACAGCAATGAAGCACCCATAGCTGATGTGTGTTCTTATTTTGGTGTCATTTACAGAAATTGCGTGACAATGAGGCGCGAGAAACAAGAACCCACTGTCAGAAATGAAAGTGGATGTCTCTAACTGACCATGTGCAAAAGGTCACACTTGTTCCCGTGGAGACAGGCCTTTAGAATGCAGCTGTCAATCATAGCTGTTGCTACTGGAGATGTAAGAGCGAAACACATCTAGAAAAACAGAAGAAAGACAGACTAGAGTGAAGAAAAGGCAAGTTATGGAGAGGTTTTTTGTCAAACATCACAGCTGTGTGGTTATTTAATTCTCTTCTTTATCAACATCAACGTAAAGTTGGCCCAAAATCATTTAGAAAATGCCTAAAAAATTAAAAAAGGACAATTGTATTGTATGAAGCACATTTATTCTCACTGTCTGTTTCTGAATCTGCAGCAGTAGAGTCTCTGTTTGACTTTGTCTCAGTTTTGTCCTGTAAAGAATAACGAGTTTCCTTTATGTCCACTCGGTGTATCAGAGGTCTGATGGTCTTTCTCATTTTCCTCGTAAGTGAATTCACCTTATTAGTGGCCGATCTCAGGAAATATGATTTGCTCTCTTGAACACGGCGCGATATTTCAGGCCGGATTGGGCAGGTGGCTGTCAGACGGCGAAACTTGGCGATAGTTTCCCATAAAATATGGCCCTCTTCACCGCACACCCCAACGCAACCCCAAACAAGCCTGGCTCGCGCGGAGCAGCGAGGGGTTAATGAAACGCTGCTCCTTCTTTAATTGAAAAAAGAGAGCGAAGCGGCCGCGGTCGTGTTCCGCGCTCCGTTATTGCCGCTAATAAGCGGGCTCTCTGAGATGAACGGTTCACCTGCGTGGAGGTTAATGAAGATCCGCACGTGCTGCGCTCGCTCTGGACATGAGGGTTAACCATTTCCCCCACTACCTCTGCCCTGCACCCCCGCTCGTTCATCTCGGGAAGGACAGAACAGGACAAGATAAAGATGGACGTGAACACAAACCTTCTACTGTGGGTGAGCGGATTCTAGAACCGGCCGTCTATCTCCCGTGTTATTATTGGTGCTCTTCGCGTGGCGGTCAATTATTATTTTTTTTAATTATTATTATTTCAATGAAATGAATGTACTATGTACTATATTTTAGCTTGATAATGTTTTTTATTTAATATTTTGTATTTTTAGGGAAATTTAAGGTAGGCCTGTGCAGTAGTTAAAATCCATTTATTCACTTTTTGAGCATAGACCTGAAAATTAAATTTCCAACTTAAACTGTCATAAATCTTGAATGCTTTGAGCCTTATTTTAACGATCTAAGCACATGGTCTGAAACGCATGGCGCAGGTGCACTTAGGACGTGTCCGAATCCACTTTTGCTAGTTTAACGACAGAAAAAAATGGTCGGCGCACCAGGCACATGGTCTAAAAGGGTTGTCCCTATTCTCTTAATGAGTAATGGGTGTGTTTTGGGCATAACGTGCAATAAACCAATCAATGTCTCATCTCCTATTACCTTTAAAAGTCAGGTGTGCTTGCACCGTGGCAGATTCGCTATTTACATGACAGAAACGAATCCTTTTATTTTTAATATTTGGCATGTTTGTGTGCTGCTGCGTGTCCCTGTGTGTGTAATAAGCAGAGTGTACGCGTGTTGTGCACCCGCCTATAGGCGTATATTACTAACGTGCCCTTTAAATAACAAAAAAAAAACTTTAGACCAGGTTTCAGTTGGTCAATGGCGCAGTCTATTTCAGTTGCCTCAAAATAGCAACACGCCAACAATGCACCTGAACACCTCCTTTTCAGACCAGCACGCCCATGGGTGAACAGATGGGCTCGAGTGCATTTGCTGTTTAAACAACGTGGTGCTGGATGTGAAAATGATAACTGCGTCGGGCTGAAACTAGCAAAAAACACTTGCGTCGCGCCTGGTGTAGCATTGCGCCGGGTGTATGATAGGGCCATTTGGATCACTGACTTAAGATGGTCCTTTTTTTTTTTTTAAAGAAGACACTTGGCAGATTATTGCTGTAGTGAAAAAAGTTTTAAAAAGTTAACTTAAAAAAAGTTATAGAATTTTAAGTTTATTGTTATGGAAAATGCATAAAAATACTTTTTTCAATTTTTAAATGAAATATATATTTTCCAAAACATGTTTTACTCTAAAATTGCATGAAAATCAAAGCCATAAATCTAAACAAGTTGTGTTGTGTGACTTTTTTTTTTTTTCTGGACCATTTAACCTTGTCAAATCATGTCCATGATTTTTGTGTGTGTGTGTGTGTGTTTCACATAGCAAGTGCCAAAATCTTTACTAAGTTTCGTACCATTCTGATGAAGTAAAACAATTCTTAAAAAAAAAAAAAAACATTTTTTTTTTTTTTTTTTCATTTGACAGAAGAGCAGCATTAAAGTAGACTATAAAATGAGTAAACTTTCTGAATCATTAACCCTATATGATAGACTGCTTTCACATTTGGTTTGATTGTTTGGCCCGACCCTCATTTGAAGAGAACTGAGCCTGGTTTCTCTCCATTTCTGTCACATGATGGAGTTTGTGTTCCTTGCGACGCTATCTCATGACCAGTTCATGCGTATTTTATGAGGTGGCTAATCCCCAGTGATGGGTAAGTTTAGGGGCGGGGTTAGGGGTAGGTCATTCATATGAATTCATACAAATTTGGCAACTCGTAAAATACATATGATTTAGCAAACAACGTAAAAATTCATATGAGTGAGGTCGTACAAATTCATATGAATTAGTCACCTCGTAAAATATGTAGGAATTGCCATGAGATCGGGTTGGTTCCTTGACACTGTCACCTTTTGGGTTTAAAAGACGCTTAATATTCAATATTATCAATGCATTCACACTATCAGATCAGAACTGAACTTGAACTAAATAACGACACTATTGTCTTCTGTAGAGATGCTTTATAACTTAATTGACTAGCAAGTTGTGCAACATCGACACTATTATTGAATTGAACTGACTTGAGCTGAATAATATCTTCTATAAAGCTGCTTATAGCTGAATTAAACTCCTAATTGATGAACTTTATAGTTTTCAAGCTGAACTGAATCAACATTGAACTGAATTGAGGCGAGTATAATGAATGAATGGCACTATAGCTGCTTATAGCGGAATTTGAACTTGTCTCATATTTGACGAAGTTTACACTGTTGATCGTTATTTTCCTTACTTGACCTTTGTGAATTGGTTCATTTGAATTGTTTGAAAGAACAGATTCAATCAAATTAATCAAATAACCAAGATGGCTGCAGAGTGAACTGACTTGTGTCTTAAAGGTACAGTAAGTGATTTCTGAGAAACACTGTTGATAATTGAAATCACCAAAACAAACACGCCCCTACCCAAAAGGATCACACCCCCATATTTATAGCTCCGCCCCAAATTCACAAACATGCTATGCGACACAGGCACCTCCCCCATCATGAGTGGACACGCCCCTTACTGCTGATTGACTCTCTCCTCCTCCATCATGAGTGGACATGCCCCCCCTACTGCTGATTGGCTTACTCTCTCCTCCTCCCTCATGAGTGGACACACCCCTACTGTTGATTGGCTCACTTTCGCTCCTCCCCCATCATGAGTGGACACACCCCTTCTGCTGATTGGCTCACTCTCTCCTCCCCCATCATGATTGGACACGCCCCCTACTGCTGATTGGCTCACTCTCGCTCCTCCCCCATCATGAGTGGACATGCCCCTTCTGCTGATTGGCTCTCTCTCTCCTCCCCCATCATGATTGGACACGCCCCCTACTGCTGATTGGCTCACTCTTTCTCCTCCCCCATCATGAGTGGACACACCCCCTACTGCTGATTGGCTCACTCTCTTCCATCATGAGTGGACACGCCCCTACTGTTGATTGGCTCACTTTCGCTCCTCCCCCATCATGAGTGGACACACCCCTTCTGCTGATTGGCTCACTCTCTCCTCCCCCATCATGATTGGACACGCCCCCTACTGCTGATTGGCTCACTCTCGCTCCTCCCCCATCATGAGTGGACATGCCCCTTCTGCTGATTGGCTCTCTCTCTCCTCCCCCATCATGATTGGACACGCCCCCTACTGCTGATTGACTCTCTCTCTCCTCCTCCATCATGAGTGGACACGCCCCCCTACTGCTGATTGGCTTACTCTCTCCTCCTCCCTCATGAGTGGCCACACCCCTACTGTTGATTGGCTCACTCTCGCTCCTCCCCCATCATGATTGGACACGCCCCCTACTGCTGATTGGCTCACTCTCGCTCCTCCCCCATCATGAGTGGACATGCCCCTTCTGCTGATTGGCTCTTTCTCTCCTCCCCCATCATGATTGGACACACCCCCTACTGCTGATTGGCTCACTCTCCCCCATCATGAGTGGACACGCCCCTTACTGCTGATTGGCTCACTCTCCTCCCCTATCATGAGTGGACACGCCCCTTACTGCTGATTGGCTCACTCTCCTCCCCTATCATGAGTGGACACGCCCCTTACTGCTGATTGGCTACAAGTGTGTTTTGGTGCTCAGTCTGATCCACTTTAAACCGCATTTCTCAGAAATCACTTACTGCACCTTTAAATACTTTAAATTATGAATAGCTTATATTCTTGCTTAAGTTCGGTTTACAGAGATGCACATTCATACATGTCCAGAATCATCATATTCTATAGATATTTAGCCCAGATCTCTTTCTCTGAGCGCTGATTGGTCTATATTGTGGTCAGCTGCCAAATCTCTGATGACGGTGTGCCAAAAATCTTTCATTTTTCCCCTTTATTCATTGGCACTGCAGCTGAATGAAATGATTTTTCAGTCAAGCAGCTCAAGACTTGAGTGACAGCCAAAAGAACAATCATGTTTTAGTTGGAAAAAATGAGGAAAACACGTTTATTAATTAATTGCATTGGAATGGCCTGAAATGGAGCTTGTTTGGATGATTATGACACTCCCATTCAGTTTTACTCATCTAAAACGTTGATTTGATGGTGAGAGGGGGGAACGGTACTAATATCACACCATCCCATCTACTGGCATCATTTATTCATGGCCAGAAATGCACTCGAGACATTAGTAATTACGATCGCAGGCCGTGCTTTATTTTCTGGTGTATAAAACCACTCCAGAGGAGGAAACACTTCCTCATTAGCCGCTCGCTCTATTTCCTCCGGTGGATTCTGGACACGATCATTTATTCATGCAGAAACCCCCATCATCTCCTCATCAGTGCGTCCCAAAAGCCGCGGGCCGCAGGACACACACCTTAAAACACTTCAGGGGAAACGCAGAGGTGATGAAGATGATGAGGAGGTGACAGAGAGATGGAGGGTGTGAAAACCACTCAGATGGACACGAGGGAAGCCCGGCACTTCAGTGACACTATTGAAATGATAATGGAGAGGAGAATAGAGTTCATGAACTGACCTGAGACTGCTGTGTTCGTCTTAAATGAATAGATCACCTGAAATGAGCGTTATCATCTTCAGTGATTCACTCGCATGTCGCACTTTCTTTCTTCTATAGACCATCAAGGTCCAGAAGAGTTTTATCTGTGAAATTTACATGATTTAAGCAGGCACTTTTTATCTGAAGTTGCTTACAAATGAGGAACAGCACCAGTAGTAACAAGTTCTACATGTTTTCCATTCATTTTTCGTATTGTTTACGGAGACTACTGTGCCGAAATCAGTGCGGTAGAACTTTATGACCAGAACAAGCTCCAAACTGGTCTGGACTTTAAGTCAACTTTACAGTCAAAAGTCTTATTCTGTGGTTAGATTTTTATTATTATTATTATTATTATTACAGTCTAAATATTGTTTTACAGTATAATGTGTTGTACTGTATATTATTTATTTCCTAATTAATTTATTTATTCTGTGAGATTGCATGAAGATTATCTTTTATTTTATTTTATTATTATGTTAGTTTTTTAGTATTTCATTTGTTTACTTTTTTAATTTTTTTTGCTATTTTATTTCTTTATTAAAATTATTATTATAGTTGGTATTATGTTTTTATTTATTCTGTGAGACTGCATGTAAGATGTGGATTATTTTTTATTTTATTGCATTATTGTTATTTTAGTTTATATTGAGTTATATTTATTTTTATTTATTTTTTATTTATATATTAATTTATATTTATTTATGTATTTATATTATTTATTTTTTATTTTTGCGATTTTATTTTTTTATTAACATTGTGTTTATTCCGAGATTGCATGAAGGATTTTTTTATTTTTTTATTTATTATTATTATTTTAGTTTAGTTTATATTATGAGTTATATTTGATTTGTTTATTCTTGCTATTTTATTACTTTATTAACATTATTATTATAGTTTGTGTTTGTTTGTTTGTTTGTTTGTTTATTCTGTGAGACTGCATGTAAGATGTGGATTATTTTTTTATTTTATATTCTTTATTATTATTATTATTATTATTATTATAGTTTGTTATTTGTTGTTATTTATTTATTTACTCTGTGAGATTGCATGTAGGATGTGGATTATTTTAGATTTACATTATTATTATAGTTTATATTATGTTTTCATTTATTCTGTAAGACTGCATGTAAGACGTGGATTATTTTTTATTTTATTTTCATTATTATTATTTTAGTTTATATTGAGTTATATTTCTTTTTATTTAGCTTTTTATTTGTATATTAATTTATATTTATTTATGTATTTATGTTATTTATTTTTTATTTTTGCGAGTTTATTTTTTTTATTAACATTGTGTTTATTTATTATGTGAGATTGCATGAAGGTTTTTCTTTTATTTTCTTTTATTTATTATTATTATTATTATTATTATTATTATTATTTTAGTTTAGTTTATATTATGACATATTTGATTTGTTTATTCTTGCTATTTTATTACTTTATTAACATTATTATTATAGTTTATGTGTTTGTTTGTTTATTCTGTGAGACTGCATGTAAGATGTGGATTATTTTATATTCTTTATTATTATTATTATTATTATTATTATTATAGTTTGTTATTTGTTGTTATTTATTTACTCTGTGAGATTGCATGTCAGATGTGGATTATTTTAGATTTACATTATTATAGTTTATATTATGCGTTTTATAGCATTATTTATTTATTAGTTATTATGTTTATGTTATGAATGTTCTGGCTGCTGTGCAATGAGTCCAAAGCGTATTTCCCTTAGCAGGATGATAAACTCAATGCATGGCGAATGACTTCTGTTGAGGTTTCTAAATCTCTCAGAGACTCGTATCATTATCCACCTGCGTTTCCTGATGTGAGGACAGACAGAAACAGCCGGCGCGGTGATGTACAGCACACTATCAGAAGTGTTCGGGGGCTCTGGGCAGATCCTGAACACTATCCTGCAGTTCCTCAGAGAGGAGGGAGAAACTAACAGGTTTTTATCTGACACACTGTGATATGACCTCATCTGGGATGAGCTTCTCAATTAAACATGAATGGAAGTGTGAGATTCCCCCAGTGTCTGGAGATGTGTTTGCGCTGTATTCATATCTCATTTATTCTTTCAATTGTTTGTGTGTTTGTGTTTGTAGGTTAACATTCACCCAGCCGAATCAATAGAGAGGATTAGACCTGAATAACAATGAGGATCGGCTCATCACATTTTAATTTCTTCTCTAGATCGGCAGAGAGCTCAACACGAGAACTTTCCAGATCGGCACAGGCGATCAGCTCAACTAAGGACAATTTCTTAGACCAACAGAGATGATCCATTGCTTTGGCTGACATCAGCAAGAAAACAGCAATCAGATAACTGAGGTCTGGAATGCTGGGTAATTTTTTTATTTGCAGTTTCAGCTTCCTGAACTCAACCTCTGAGTCTTCAGATCAAATCAAAGTCATATATTCTTAATACTCTTAAAGCCTGTTCACACCAAGAATGATAACTTATTAAATAAAACCATAAACTCCACACCACAGCCACACTGAAAAAATAACTTGTAGGATTTGCTTAATAAAATCCTCGTAACAATTTGCACATTTTAAGTAACTTTTACTGCTACTGCTCAGTACAACTTATCTGTTATTATCAAGTAAAATCTACTTACTATTGAACTTAACATTCATAAAGAAATATTATATTTAATTTCACATATAGAATTAAGTAAAATCTACTTAAGCTAAGTAAACTTAACAAAATTAATTTTTACTCATATAACATTGAATTAAGCCATGCTTTTAAAGTGTATGCTTTACTTAGAAACATCTAAGTAAATAATACAAATAATATTGTGTAGACACCATATCTACTTAATAGAAGTGATGCAGAACACAGAGACTTCAATACTTGGAACACAGTACACAATGACGGTAACATTTGATAGATCATTTTTGAGTGTAAATGCGTTATTTTGAGTAGAAAATAAACTCCAGATGTCACAAATTGCAGGTTACTAAACCTAACAACAAAAGCAATGAGAAAACAGTGTAAATACAGCTGGAAAACAGCAAAAAAAATCAACCGTATTAATTTTTCATGCCCCAGTGCATGATGGGAACACCAGTATCAGAAAAGTTGAGTACACAGAAATTACATTTGTTTTTCTGTAGTATTTACTTCACCACAGAATCATTTTTATCAGTGTGTAGGATGCACCACTTTTTCTAGAGCAAGTACGATACCGATACTTTGATTTTTGGTACTTGCCGATAATGATTACCGATGCTTATATTTTCGTTGCACTGTGTAATTTAAAAAAATATATATTGTAGAGGGAAATCAAAAGAATATAAATCATATTAGTTATTCCAGTATCGGTATTGGTACATTCCTAATTATAACTATACCAATTACGACACAGAGGACCGATATAGTTGAAATCACTTTTTAGAACTTTTTTTTACAAATAGAAATTGTACGAATTCATACGAATTAGCCACCAATACGGTTATGAATTGCTATGAACAAGTATGATACCGATATTTTCATTTTTGGTACTTGCCGATACCGATTACCGATACTTGTATTTTCATTGCATTTGTAATTTAAAAAAAAATATATTGGATAGGGAAAGCAAAAGAATATAAATCATATTAGTTATTCCAGCATCAGTATCGGTACATCCCTAATCATAACTATACCAATAACAGCACAGAGGACCGATATCATTGAAATCACTTTTTTAGAGCTTTTTTTTTTTTACAGATTGAAATTGTATGAATTCATATAAATTAGCCACCAAAACGGTTTTGAATTACCATGAACACATTCAATACCGATACTTTCATTTTTGGTACTTACCGATACTGATTACCGATATTTGTATTTTCATTGCATTTGTAATTAAAAATAAAAACTGGATAGGGAAATCAAAAGAATATAAATCATATTAGTTATTCCAGTATTGTTATCGGTACATCCCTAATCATAACTATACCGATAATGACACAGAGGACCGATATTTTTGTAATTATTTTTTAGAGCTTTTTTTACAAATTGAAATTGTACAAATTCAAATGAATTAGCCACTAAAACAGTTATGAATTGCCATGAGATTGTGTTGGGCATGGATCTTTTGACCTGCTCTTGTGTCGTTCCAACTTGGATTTGATCCTGCAACCTCTTATTTTGCACCTTAGATAGTAACTAGTATGCTACCAACCCTCACCACACTGGAATTGTACATTACTTTGCTGATGTTCCATTACAAAAGCAGTATCGTGTCAGGTCAACACACACATGACTCATTATCTCTTCCTCTGTTCAAGCCTGGGCTAAAATCTCTCCTTCTCTCGTTTGGTAATGAGTCTTGAATAAATATATGACTGTTAGGTGCGTTTGCTCTGTCATGCTGGAGAGGAGCTCACGTTAACCAGGATAGTTAATAAGAAACCAGAGAATTAGATTACAGAATCAGGAAAGACGCTCCCTTAAACGCAGGTTTATCAGCGTTACTGACACACGTCTCGCTTCTTAACAAACGTAACTTGAGTTATTATCTGTAGAGTCTCGGTGTCTGTCTGATGCTGATACGCAGATTAAGTGCCAAGGATAGAGAGGAAGAAGAATGTTTAAGGATTAAACACTCTGGGAGGAATTCTGGGAAGTTCTGTCCCAAATGATTATACACTATCAGCCATGTAGTATATGAATTTTATAAGGTTATTTTGTCATTCAACACTGGAGTCTGATCGCCCCTCCCCTCCGCTAGAAAATTAAAGGTGCGACAGTTGAGTGCACTAATGAATCTTTGACAAGTACGATCACAGCAAACATTTAGATCTGCGTTCTGATCCAAAGAGAACCATTGTCATGTATAGGTATGAAACAGCTGAGTGAGGTCATATGAATTCGTACGAATTAGCTACCTCGTAAATACATACGAATTGCCGTGAGATCGGATTGTCCTGTCCAGAGTCCGCTCCAGCCCATGAGCCCACTCCAGAGTCTGCTCCAGCCCATGAGCCCACTCCAGAGTCCGCTCCAGCCCATGAGCCCACTCCAGAGTCTGCTCCAGCCCATGAGCCCACTCCAGAGTCCGCTCCAGCCTATGAGCCCACTCCAGAGTCTGCTCCAGCCCATGAGCCCATTCCAGAGTCTGCTCCAGCCCATGAGCCCATTCCAGAGTCTGCTCCAGCCCATGAGCCCATTCCAGAGTCTTCTCCAGAGTCCACTCCAGCCCATGAGCCCACTCCAGCTCATGAGCTCACTCCAGAGTCTGCTCCAGCCCATGAGCCCACTCCAGAGTCTGCTCCAGCCCATGAGCCCGCTCCAGAGTCTGCTCCAGCCCATGAGCCCGCTCCAGAGTCTGCTCCAGCCCATGAGCCCGCTCCAGAGTCCGCTCTAGCCCATGAGCCCACTTCAGAGTCCGCTCCAGCCCATTAGTCCGCTTCAGAGTCCGCTTCAGAGTCCGCTCCAGCGTCCGCTCCAGCCCATGAGTCCGCTTCAGAGTCCGCTCCAGCTCATGAGCCCACTCCAGAGTCCGCTCCAGCCCATGAGCCCGCTCCAGAGTCCGCTCCAGCCCATGAGCCCGCTCCAGAGTCCGCTCTAGCCCATGAGCCCACTCCAGAGTCCGCTCCAGCCCATGAGCCCGCTCCAGAGTTCGCTCCATCCCATGAGCCCACTCCAGAGTCCATTCCAGAGTCTGCTCCAGCCAATGAGTCCGCTTCAGAGTCCGCTTCAGAGTCCGCTCCAGCATCCACTCCAGTCCATAAGTCCGCTTCAGAGTCCGCTCTAGCCCATGAGTCCGCTTCAGAGTCCGCTCCAGCTCATGAGCCCACTCCAGAGTCCGCTCCAGCCCATGACTCCGCTTCAGAGTCCACTCCTGCCCATGAGTCCACTCCAGCTCATGAGCCCACTCTAGAGGACTCTCCAGCCCATGAGCCCACTTCAGAGTCCACTCCAGCCCATGAGTCCGCTTCAGAGTCCGCTCCAGCGTCCGTTCCAGCCCATGAGTCCACTTCAGAGTCCGCTCCAGCCCATGAGTCCGCTTCAGAGTCCGCTCCAGCTCATGAGCCCACTCAGAGTCCTCTCCAGCCCATGAGTCCGCTTCAGAGTCCGCTCCAGCCCATGAGTCCTCTTCAGAGTCCGCTCCAGCCCATAAGTCCGCTTCAGAGTCCGCTTCAGCCCATGAGCCCACTCCAGAGGACTCTCCAGCCCATGAGCCCACTCCAGAGTTTGCTCCAGCCCATAAGTCTGCTTCAGAGTCCGCTCCAGCCCATGACTCCACTCCAGCTCATGAGCTCTCTCCAGAGTCCGCTCCGGTTCACAACCCCATAGGGGGCTATACGTCCCTGGCCATAGTGGCTGAGACAAGCTCCCGAGTCAAGGCCACGGAGGCCGATCCTCCCTGGCTCCCTGAACTGCCGGCACCTCCCTGGTCTCCTTTATAGCCGGTACTGTCCTGGAGGCTACATAGCCTGCCCTCATCACCCTGGTCACCTGGAGGCTACCTAGCCTGCCCTCATCACCCTGGTCACCTGGAGGCTACCTAGCCTGCCCTCATCACCCTGGTCACCTGGAGGCTACCTAGCCTGCCCTCATCACCCTGGTCACCTGCCTATCACCTGCCACGACTCCAGGATGCGCCCCCTCCCTCCCCGGTTTTAATTTCTTTGGCGCGAGGTTGAGCCTTCCGGGAGGGGGAAGTAATGTCAGGGTTATGTTCTGTTTTTGTTTCAATTGTTCATTTTGTGATTCATCGTTCTGATTGAAGTGTTTCATTGGTTCATCTAATTCACCTGTCCCTCGTTAATTAACTCATCGGCTCCTTTGTTTGCCCTCATCTATTAAAGCCCTCAGTTTCAGTTTGTTCCTGGTCCAATATTGTTAATATCTATGGGTAACGTGTTTGTGATTTCTCCTGTTTGTTGTGTTTAATATTAGATTATCTAGAGTATCTCCTTCATCGTGCGCTTCTTTACAGTCACCAACTGTGACACTTCCTGCATTAAACATGTAATTTGTTTCAAATGCATTTAGCAACAAATATTAAGAGAGATCAGTGTTTTATGGGTGGGGATCGCCTCTGAATGAGGTCTCGACCTGTTAATCATGTTTCTCAGCTCAGGCCGTGTTGTTTAATTTATATTTCAGCTGCTAATTGCTACGCAGAAGATTGCAGTTACCGCCTCTGACATCTACTGTCTACCTGTCAAATATTAGTCAGGAACAAATCAATATTTTATCATTTCTCCATATTACTCGGTGACAGGTCAAAAGCGTTACAGAATTAGTTCACCTTGATAAAAAGCTTATTTTGTAAAATATCTTCTTTTGTGTTTAGCAGAAGAAAGAAAGAAAGTCATACCATTTTCATTTTTGGGTGAATTATTCCTTTCAAAAGAGCATGATGTTGTTTGCTTTGCGTTTACAGTCATTTACAGTATATGGCATTCCTGGATAATAATTAAATCACCATAAACAGTATGAAACAATCAGGATCTTAAATTCATCATTTGTTAGAGTGTTGAATGTTTCTACAGTGGCAGAATGCTGCTGCAGACCATCATTATTCTCACGTTATCTCAGTGTTATCTTAACGTTATCTTAATGTTGCTCACTGTTTATCTGTGGGCTAATCGTGTAAGTGCATGTTGCATCATTAAACTGATTTGTTTCTTGTGCTTGATGAATGAAACTACACATAGGAAAGAAAAAGCTCAGATCATCTGATGAGAAATGCTTGAGTTCATATCGAGTAGATTATTGAGATTACTGAAATCTCTTCTGAAACTCTAGAGGAGACACATGTGAAAGAAGCCAGAGAATTCTGTAAAAGTCTAATGCATTGTGATTTTTCTTTCCTACAGGCATTTTCTTATAAAGAAGTATTTGTGATTGTCATGAGAAATAGATAAATTTGCCCCGAGCTGCACACTGAGCTGATTTATGTGTGGAAGGGTTGATCATTTGCCTTCATGTTTTCTTCTGTTTGTCAAAGGTCTGAATGTGGTGTCATTTTTGCTGCCATTGTTTCCGAGCGCATTTTAATGTTATCAGTGAAGTCCTTAACATGAGGACAGCAGCAGATCTTATCGGTCTGGAGACTCTAACACACACACACACAGAAGCAGAGCAAGAATGTGATAAGACATAAAACACACAGAGCGGCTGAATGAATCATCTATTAGTGACTGTACACACACACACACACACAGATAATAACAGTCTTTGTCCGGCTGGATGTGTCTGTGTCATCAGAGGTTATAAAAGATCATCAGCACATCAGTTTTAACACAAAACTAATATTTGTCCAGGAACATTTGAGCTACTTTCACATTACGCTCATGTGCTCCATGGGATAAACTCATGTGGCTACTTTAGTAATTTCCCTCATTTTTATTTGTTTTGGAATACCACCCTTCTGATTTAGATGAGATGTTTCTCTTATGGCAACAATGTACAATTTAAGTCCTTAAAGGGATGGTTCACCCAAAAATGAAAATTATGTCGTAAGTTATTCACCGTCATATGGAAGCCCATTTCTGCCACATATAAAGAAACATTGGTAAATCATATTTATGACATTAAATGTCATAATCTCAAAATTGAGATAAAAAGTATTAATTATGACCAAAAGATGAAATTGACAAGTCGAGTGTGACATAAAAAGTAATAATTATGAAATAATTCAAAATTGACAAAATACAATTGTCATAAAAATTCAAAATTGAGATAAAAAGTATTAATTATGAAAAAGATGAAATTATGACAAGTCAAGTATGACATTAAAAGTCAAAATTATGAAATAAGTGAAAATTGACAAAAAGAAAACAATTGTGGCAAGTTAAAACAAATCAAGTATGACAAAAAATTCATAATTATGTAACAAGTCGAAATTGACAAAAACAGTTGTGACAAAAAGTTGAATATTGACAAGCTGAATTTGAGATAAAAATTATGACAAAATGAAGAAGTTATGGCATAAGTCTAGGTATGACATAAAAAGTCATAATTATGAAATAAAAAGTCGAAAGTGAGATAAAGTCTTAATTATGCCATAAAAGGATGAAATTGACATAAAAGTATTAATTATGATATAAAAAGTTAAGATGCACCATTGTATCGGCCAATAATCGGTATCGGGCGATAAAACTTTCATTATCGGCCATCGCAAATCTTATGTTCACTGTTGAAGGGGTTTATGGGTAAAAAGATCCACTGTCATAATCCTGTCTGTGCATCTTTTTTTATCTGAGAAAATAGTAATGTGTGTGTGTGTGTGTGTGTGTGTGTGTGTGTGTGTGTGTGTGTGTCACATGTCAGTGTGATGCATGAGTTCATGGCCAGCAGGTTAGATGAGCTTTTACACTGGAGAGAGAGACAGAGATCGTTTCACACTCGATGGTCGTTCTGTGTGGATTATGAATGTCAAACCTTAAATCTCAGCTACAGAAAACTACTGGTAGATCAACATCTGTCACAACATTCCATTAAAACATACTAATCTACATAACTTTATTAAAAAAGAAAATATATATATATGTGTGTGTGTGTTATATTAATATTAAGTATAATATTATTTGTTATAATACCAGTCAAAACTTTATATTCATCGAAGAATCCTGAAAACAGACAATCACGGTTTCCACAAAAATCTGAACAGTTTTTAACACTAATAATAATCATAAATGTTTCTAGAGCATCAAATCATCATATTAGAATGATTTCTGAAGGATCATGTGACTGAAGACTGGAGTAATGATGCTGAAAATTCAGCTTTGATCACAGAAATAAATTACACTTTACTATATATTCACATAGAAAACAGTTATTTCACATTGTAATAATATTTCACTGTTTTTACTGTATTTTTGATCAAATAAATGCTGCCTTGGTGAGCAGAAGAGACTCAAACCTTAAAAAATATTTTCAACCACTGTAATGTGTTTACACACCAGTGTAAACTGACCTTAAAGTCTGATCATGTGAGCCAGTAATACTGTACTTTTACTCCAGATTGTCAAACTGTTCAACTGAAGTCCATCACTGAGCCATTATCCCTCGCTCCGTCCACACTGTCATTTCTCTTCCTCTGACAGCAGCACAAAGCTGAGCTGAGATGGATGAGTCTTTAGTGAGTGTTTAGCCACTGTAAACTCTCTCTCACACACACTGTTTCTGTCCTGTGATGAATGAGTGTTGCTGTGATTGACGCTGGTCATCTTCTGCACGTGGAAATTAATTCCATGAAACTCCAATCAGATGAGTCTCTCTGGTCAGTCTGTTGCTTAGCAACCATATCCTTCACTGGCCTGGCTATCTCACACACACACACACACACAGGTCTCACACCCACTGACCTCTGAGCCATACATCAAAAACACAGTGGCCGTCTCCTCATATAATGTCCCCATTCATCTGACCCGCGCTTTAGCCGTATAGTTCTGCTCATTTCCACCTCAACATCTCGCCTACAGACTCGTGAACTTCCTCGCTATTTTTCTCTTATCTACACTGACCACATAAACCATCAAATACACACACTTTCCTCATTCTTTACTGACAATAAACAGTTATGGTAACTTATTATATTATATTATTATATATTATTATATTACCACCCGAGGTGGTAATGCGGTCGCGAAGCGGACTGGACGTTACACCACCTTATACCGCTTATACTGCGGTTACCACACCTCAAGACACTGTTCCGATGTTGTATTTCAAGACTTTTGTCAGTTTTTTGTCCTTAAAACACTCTTGTGTGTGGGACTAATTTCTTACGCATCTCATCCCACGCCTTCATTGCTAATTCCAAAATGTCATGTTATAGCTAGTAACGGACGCTTGAGCTTTGATAGCAGACTAATGCAGTTATTAATGCAGTTATTAGAGAGAGAGAGAGATATTAAGCATGTGAATTACCTGAGTCTGTGCGGCTCTCAATAGTGTTCGGCAGCAGCGTCTCTATTAATAGTGAAACTGTAAGTTTATCTGCTTCAAGAACAGCGCCGTTATTTCTTTGCTGGTGAGAAATGTCATGTAGCTTTTAAGTTGCTCTGACAACATGCTTCTGTGCGAGTGTGTGTCCGTACTGTATGTGTGTGTGTTTGAGCGGGAGAGAGTATATGCTGTCCGTACATAATAAAACGCAATTTTATGGCAAAAAACAAGAAAATAATTTGTCGTTTTTATCCTATTGTTTACCATATTTATTTGCTTGATCGGTGTCATTGTGGGTTTTGGTTCTTTTGCTGTTTTCGGCTGTAAGCACCTTTGAAATAACTGAAATAATTTGGCGAAGTGATGCAATGTGGTCAAGACTTGCTAGAACTACTTTAGTCGTGCGTTTCCATGAAAATAACTGCACACTTTAGAATGTTGGTCAACCAATCAGATTCAAGCATTATATTATGTTATATAATATTATAAAACAGTTAGTTCCTGTCCTTGGTTCTGATTGGTCAATATGATTGTCTATGACCGCTTCACCCAACAGTTCTGTGTATCACTACACAACACCCTTAGCAACCACTCTTAGCAATGTAAACTGTTTGTTCTCAATATTGTTCATTGAAGCTTACTGTATTATGTAGAAGAGTGTTGTGAGAAAGAGAGTGAGTTTATTACCTGTATTCAGATTTAGCATTTTCCTTCAGGTCAGTCCTATGTTCATAATAAAAAATCTGTTGTCTGATATATTATCTTGTCCTTTTAACAGTTAAGGGGTTTTCCCGTGACTGACAGCGCTAGTCAAAGCATTTGTCAATTGAGTCTTGTTCCGTGTTCACAACAAGTCTTTTCAATGTAAAAGTCTTCGCTACTGACTGACACACTCATAAAGACAGTCTTTGCCGCCATCTAATGGCGTAATAATGTAACTTCTGTTGCTGTTCATGGTCAGGGACTATTTTTCCGGCGGAAGGAAGGCTTTAGTTTACTTCATGAAAGTTGCATTGATACATATTTTTGGCTTTAATATTTGTATTGTGTGGTAACCGTTTTATAAAAGCAAAAAGTTACTCAAGGCTAGTGCTGTATCGTGAATAAGTCACGGCTGAAGGGGTTACTCCGCTTTGCGTCGTGCCTAACAACGCCCTTCAGCCATGACTTATTCAAGATACAGCACACCCTCTCGTACCTTATTGCTTACATATTATATTATATTATATTGCAGGAGGTTCCGAACCATTTGGAAGCTTGTTTCCGCCACTGAATAAAACATTTCAGACTTTTTTTTTTCTCACAATTGCAAGTTTACATCTCGCAATTCTGACTTTTTTCTCCGAATTGTGTGATATAAACTTGCAATTGCGTGTTATAAAGTCAGAACTGTGAGAAAAAGTCTTTTTTTCCTCAGAATTGGACTTTATAACTCACAATTGCAAGTTTATATCTCACAAATCTGAGAAAAGAAGTCAAAATTGTGAGTTTATATCTCAAAATTGTGAGAAAAAAAGTTTGATTTATTTAGTGGCGGAAACAAGCTTTCATAGAACAAGGTTAACTAAAACTAACACCATAAAAAACGATTCAACTTATTTTATTTCAGTTAGTTGCCAAGGTATTACTCATTTTCATTTAGTTTAACTTGATGTACTAAAATGACTGAAACTGAAATAAAAGTTAATAAAAACTATATAGACATATTTAATATAAAATAATAATGTAAATGTTGGTGGTCTAGTGTTAATGTTGTGATGTCAAATCACAATTACTTCTGAATTGTTTTAGTTAAGTTCTAATCAACTGAACCTGTTCTTGATGACCATTAAAATGACCACTGTGCAATATTTTACAATATATAGTGCAGATATGTGACTTATATATGATTTCTTTGTTATGTGATGGATTTAAAAAAAAAAAATATGATGAATGTATAATCATGTGTTTTGCATGTTTTGTCTGCCATATATCAGATTTCAGATGGAGTCGTTCTCAACAGAAGACGTTTGTACCGTGCGGTAAGATACAGTAGTTATCATGCAGTTATCTGACTTATGTTTGTTTTTGCAAATGTTCTTTATGTATGATATTTGATTTTGTGGCTGTGTTTTGCTCTCTCTGGATAATAACTCTCTCTCTGCTCCAGAAAGTCGTTCAGTTTAAACTCGACTGCAATCCATTTCGTTTTGTGCTCCACTAAAACTGATCTTTAATTCTCCCTGCAGCTACTGCAATTGATGAGTTTTTCATAATTATTCCCTTTGCAGCTTTTTAACTTTTCATGAGAGAAGGAGCAATTTCGCAGCTTTTATTGTGTTCTGTAGAGAAGTGAGATATAAGATATTGATATTTGTGTGGTTTATATCCTGCGCTGCCTCTAATGTTTGATATAAAAGTGCATTACACATTCAGCGTGCTTACAAAAGGCCTGATTCATCACCCGTGTTCACTAATAGCTTTGTGTAGTTAAACTTTACAGATTTTAGTCTGTGTTTCTTTAGCAACAAAAGTTAGCAAAAAGGTTTCAATGCATGCATTATTTAAAGTATTGAGAAAGCGAGAGAGGTAGAAATACTGTTACGGTGCTTGTGTAGCAGTAAGTTTGGTGATGGTTGACATAGTTGCTGCCTATGAAGGGTGTTTCAGATCAGATGGTTCCTCATTACAAAACATCCAAAGGTTTCAGCAGTTTAAGTCCCTGTTAGCAGCTGCTAACAATCCTGGTTGTGTCCGGATGCTTTGAGAGAAAACTATTGCAGAAGGAGATTTTGATTTTCAGATTTCTAGTAATTTCCATAAATATAAACCAGGTTTGGAGCTCTCCAGTAATCACAAATGTCACTGTATTTTTATGACTCAGGTCATGGTTCAAGTCATACTTAAAAGGGAGAAGTTATTACGTGAGTTTAGGCAACCATAAGTCCTAGTGGACATCCATGACACGCGGAGTGCCCCAAGGCTCAATTCTAGTACCGCTCTTGTTCAACCTGTATATGCTGCTACTGAGCCAAATAATGAGAACCAAATTCCAAGTTACTTACAACCTGTAACGAAATGAAATTATATGAGATTATACACAAACTATCCATTAGTCTGAGTGAGTGACCTTTATTTCTTGTTGGGATTACAGTAATCTCTGCACATATTAACATTAAACATTACTGCGCAGACATTGTGGGGGGTTTTGTTGTTGTTGTTGTGGTTTAAAATGTATTCACTGCAAAATGCTTTTCTTACTTAGCATTTTTGTGTTGTTTCCAGTCTAAATATCTAAAAATTCTTAAATCCAGATGCTTTGAATAGATAAGTAACATGACATAAGATATTTTTTCTTGTTTTCTGGGGAGAAAAAAATCCAAATGAAGTGATTTTTTGCTTAAAACAAGCAAAATTATCTCCCAATCGGGTAAGAAAAATAATCTTGTTTCTGTTTGGGACAAAAACAAGAAACAAGAAAACAAGAAAAAATATCTTATGTCATTTTACTTATCTAGTAAAAGCATCTGAATTTAAGATTTTTTTTTATATATTTAAGCTGGAAACAAGACAAAAATACTAAATAAGAAAGGCATTTTTGCAGTGTTGGTGTAGAAATCATTATATGACAACATAAATATTATGATTTATTCTAAACTTGGTTAAGGTATTTATCTGACAAAATTATTAGGCAAACTACAGCTACAGGTTTTATTTTACTATGCAAATAAAAAAATGCATAGAAAAACAAAAAGCTGACAGGAAAAAGAAACAAAGTTTTCTCCTGTTTTTTTGCATGTGTTCATAATTTCTTTGTATGATTGTCACACAATTTGTCATGTTTCATTGCGTTATTATCACATAAAACAATGGACTCCAGGCACAGCTACACAATATACTTTATATATATATATATATATATATATATATATATATATATATATATTGAATAACAATATGATTTCATGTAATAAAAATATTGTGCACTTATGCAGTACACTGAAGTGCAAAGGTCTAAAAGGCAGAATGTGTTTTGTTATGAGGATATTATGTGTGTGTGTGTGTGTGTGTGTGTGTGTGTGTGTGTGTGTGTGTGTGTGTGATCGGGATAATCCGTGTAACCCTTTAGTGACCGCGGAGCTCCATCGCCTCCGTCTGCTGCAGTGACTTGTTTATTTCTTGGATTTCTCTGAATAGGATCGAGTCTCCTTTAAATATCGCCTGCTGTTTAACGCATGAGACGGGATGTGAGACGGGATGTGAGCGGGGATGTTTACAGCTAAGACAGAGATCCGGCATGGAAGCGGCCGGTGCTGATGAGACACGCCGCGGATCCCGGATCTTCATCATCACCATCATCATCTCCGGCGGTTGTAGCATCTGAAGCGATGCAGCTCACGTTCATCATGTTCGTTCTCCGTGTGTGAATCGCTGAGATGGTTCGGGTCGTCAGTGTTCTGGGTCTGGTGATGTTCAGCGTCGCTTTGCTCATTTTGTCATTGATCAGTTACGTGTCCATCAAGAAAGACTTCATCTTCACCTCCCCGAAGTACGCCAACGCCGGCGGTCCGCGGATGTACATGTTTCACGCGGGGTTTCGGTGAGTTATAACACACATTTTTTTTTTTACATATGTCATAACGGGGTTGTTTATTTCTGTAAAGGGCAACGTTTCTAATGCGCATGTGCTTTAATCACATTTTTTTGGAAAGGCCTCTTGTCCTTCTGTCATGATGCTCAGAGCGCATGCGCAGTTCAGTCCTGGATCATGAAGATGGACTAACCTACATTCTCATATTTCGCAGAGTAATGATTTCTGAACAGTCAGCTGGCTGCATTCATATTCTATATACGTCATGCATTATATTCTAACAAATATTCTTTATTGGTATCTATGGTTTCATAAAGAACATCTACACTTCTATTTAGAACTCTTGACTCAGTTTTAAAGAACTCTTAATGGCACAAAGATTCAATATAAGGAGAAATGTCTTAAATGATTGCATAATACTTTCATGTTTATTTCATTTTTTTCTAGCTAAAAAGTATGTTTACTAGCTGTTTAATTCATAAAATTGAATTAAAACAAAATGTATTTATTAATTTAAGCCAAATCCATAAAATGAGCCCATGATGGGAACCGCTAAAGTGACGGAACCCTTTAAGATTCTAAATAAAACCTTTATTTTTAAGAGTGATACAATACTTATACTGAATCCACATTTAAAAATAAAGGTTCCATGAAGAACCTTTAACATCCACGGAACCTTTCAAATGCACAAAAGGTTCTTTATAGTTGAAAAAGGTTCTTTAGAATATTAAAATGTTCTTTGGATTAAGGAAAAAGGTTCCTTTAAGAACGTTTTTTTTTTTTTTTTTTGGGTAATGTTGAATGATGACATTTGAAATATAGCATACATGTGTACAGAAGTGCATGTTTTTTGATCAGTGTCATTCTGAACATAACATATTCTGTACATAAACACTGTAAAGTGCAACTAAAGTCCAGTGTTAATGTTGTGATTGATTGAAACTGAAGGATGGTGCAGCTCGTCTGAGGCCCTGAACGCTGTCCTTGGTCCTGATTTACTCCTCTGGCAGGTTCATTTCCAGTCAGTAATCAGACTCTTTTGGTACAGTCAAGGTTACATAGAAGGAGTCATTTTGATATGGCACTCTTATGTGACCATATGTTATTCATCTTTGCCGGTTTGTCATTTGAACTTCCGCCAGGGAATAGAGAAAATGGCAAAACTAGCAGAACTGCCTTCAAATCAGCTAATAGTGTACCAGAGGCTTGATTTGAATTACTTACCAGTAATAATAATTGCACATGCCTAAAAGAGGCCATATTGTGCACTTTTATGAAGTCTTGTTCATTATGTTGATTATTGTCCTCATATTCTCCATTGTTGCAGCTCCTCTCTTCCCAGTCTGTCAGTAACGCTCTGTTTAGTTCCTGTCTCTATGAAGCCCCTCCTTCTGAAAAGCACAGTGTGCTCTGATTGGTCGGCTGGAGCAGTATGTTGTGATTGGTGTTTGGGAAATGTCCCGCCCCTTACCATAACCGCCAGTTTCAACACACTACTAACTCAACCAGGCCCCGCCCCTTTATTCTGTGTATGAATTATTTAAATGAGGAACATTGAAGAAAACTCAAGACTACAATGGAGGCATTTCAGGGAGTTCAGAAACACTGACACTGATATAGAGAAGAACTCCCGCTGGAGGGACTTAATTAAACCTAAATAGCAATATATATATATATATATATATATATATATATATATATATATATATATAATAGATATGTATAATAAACTAACTAAAGCACATAACAAAATGACTAAAAATTAAAATAAAATTTACATGAAATCCAAAAACAAAAACTTGGAAAAACATGCTAGAAGCATGCTAGCAATGTGCTAAAACATGTTAACAACGTGCTTGCTAACTCATGCTAAAAACATGCTAGCAACATGTTAAAACATGTTAACAATGTGTTAAATGATGCTATAAACATGGTAAAACATGTTAACAATGTGTTAAATCATGCTATAAACATGTTAAAACATGCTAGCAATGTGCTAATTCATGCTAGTTACATGCTTCGACATGTTAATGAAAACAACAAAATAAAACATGTTAGCAATTTGTTAAATCATACTAGTGATATGCTAAATCATGTCAGCAACTTGTTAAATCATGTTACAAGCATGTTAACAACAAGCTAAATCATGCTAGCAATGTGTTAAATCATGTTAGAAAAATGCTAGCAACATGATAAATAATGCTAGCAAATGTTAGTGAATGCTAGTAATATGATAAATTATGCTACCAAAATGCTGAAACATGTTAGCAATGTTAAATCATGCTAGAATCATGCTAGCAACATGATAAATCATGTTGAAACATGTTAACACTGCACTAAATAATGCTACCAAAATGCTAGCAATGTTAAATCATGCTAGCAACATGTTAAATAATGCTAGCAAATGTTAAATTGTGCTTGAAACATGTTAACAACATGATAAATCATGCTAACAACAAGCTAAATAATGCTAGCAATGTGTTAAATCATGTTAGAAACATGCTAGCCACATGCTAAATCATGCTAGCAAATGTTAATGCATGCTAATAAAGTATGATAAAGTATGCTAGCAACATGCTAAAACATTAGCAATGTTAAATCATGCTAGCAACATGATAAATCTTGTTAAAACATGTTAACACTGCACTAAATAATGCTAGCAACATGCTAAATAATGCTAGAAAATGTTAAATCGTGCTAGAAACATGCTAACAACATGATAAATCATGCTAACAACAAGCTAAATAATGCTAGCAATGTGTTAAATCATAGGTGCGTCCCAAATTTGCATACTTGTGCACGTTTTTAAGTACAAATAGTGCGAGTAGTGCGTTCACACAGAAAATTCCAAAAAGAAAAAGTACACTTTAAATACCCGGATGAAGCACTAAATTAACGGAAAAAACGAAGTGTGGAATCTTGGACACTTCATGCACTCAACTGTCGCAGCTTTAATTACGTAGCGAAGGGGGAGGGGGAATCAGACTCCTTTGTTAAATGACAAAATAACCTTATACAATTCACACATCACATGGATGAGTACATAGTGCATAAGTACATAGTGTATGAGCGCATAGTGTATAGTGCGTTGTTTGGGATGCAACTCATGTTAGAAACATGCTAGCAACATGCTAAAACATGTTAGCCATGTTAAATCATGCTAGGAATCATGCTAGCAACATGATAAATTGTGTTGAAACATGTCAACACTGCACTAAATAATGCTAGCAACATGCTAAAACATGCTAGCAACATGCTAAATAATGCTACCAGCATACTAAATCATGCATATATCCAAATTCTAGCTTTTAAAAATATTGAATTAAAACTTAAAACCTATTCAAAATTTAAACCTTCAAACTTAAAGCTGTTAAAACTACTTTAAACTTTCTGGCTAGGCTTTCTCAAGCCAACATCAAAGTTTGTCTACAAGGCTCTAAAGCTCTAAAGGCTCTTCATTGGCATTGATGGTTCTGTGAAGAGCCTTTAACATCCATGGAATCTTTCTCTTCCACAAAAGATTCTTTATAGTGTTAAAAGGTTCTATAGAATATTAAAACATTCTTCACATAAAAAAAGGTCACTGAAAGGTTCTTTGGGGAACCAGAAATGGTTCTTCTATGGCATGCGTTAGTGTGAAAAATGATTGAGTTCCTGTTCACTGTTATATTTGGAGTGACTTGAGTCGGCCTGTAAACCAACACAGCTCTCTGACCTCTGAGGCCGTAACCCAGACTCAAATAACTCTGGTAATGAAACGGAACAAGCTTTAACAAATGAGAGTGAGAAAACGAGCAGGCGTGGAGTCTAAAAAGAGGCTGCTTAATTAGAACGGGCATCGACTGCCCCGGGCGGGAGGTGACTGACAGGAGTCTGGATGGGTCCGATTGATTGGAACCACTTTCAGCAGCTGCCATCAGCGGGACATCGGGATCGGGCCTTCCTGTGAAGTGGAACAGAAACAGTGTTTTCATTTCCTCTGTCTGTCCATATTCTCGTCAGGTCCCAACTGGCAATGAAGTTTCTGGATCCTGCGTTCACGTCCCTGAATAACGCCCTCAACGAGAACATACAGGAGTCCAGCAACTGGAGGTTTAACAAGAGCGCTTATTTAGAGCAAAGGTGAACGTCACACACACACAGTGCAGAAGATGAGAGTATCTCAATAGTTTTTGAATAATCAAGGTAGATGCCATTTTTTATTTTTATTAAACAATTACGAGATGTAAACTCAGAATTACGGGAAGTCAGAATTGCGAGATTTAAACTCAGAATTCCGAGAAAAAAATCGGAATTGCAGAATGTAAACTTTCTTAATTATTTTATTTATTTATTTAATTCAAATGTCAATTTTTTTTTTGAAAACAGTATTTTTTTAAAAACTGTTTATAAAACATCAACTCTCACATGTGTATGTAATGTTAAATATTAATAAATATGAATATTCTTAAGTAGTTATATTATTTAAACTTCATGGTTATGGATATTCTTGTTTAAGATCTCTTTTAAAACACTCTTCAGCTGCTAATTCTTTTTCTTGCGTTGTGTTTCTGATTCTGTCCGCTTTACTCTGATGTTGTTGCATGTGTTTTCCAGTAAAGAGATCGCCCAGTACATCGACGTCCCGCACAACTTCACCCTGACCAAGAGCAGCGTTCGCGTGGGTCAGTTAATGCACTACGACTACTCCAGTCACAAATACGTCTTCTCCATTGGTGAGAACCTCAGGTCTTTGCTTCCGGACTCTTCTCCCGTCCTCAACAAGCGCTACAACACCTGCGCCGTAGTAGGCAACAGCGGGATCCTGACCGGCAGCCGCTGCGGCCCTGAAATCGACAAGTATGACTTTGTCTTCCGCTGCAACTTCGCGCCCACCGAGGTCTTCCGTAGAGACGTGGGCCGCCGGACCAACCTCACCACCTTCAACCCCAGTATTCTAGAGAAATACTACAACAACCTGCTGACCATCCAGGACAGAAACAATTTCTTCTTGAGTCTGAAGAAGCTGGACGGCGCGATCCTGTGGATCCCCGCCTTTTTCTTCCACACGTCTGCCACTGTCACACGCACACTCGTAGATTTCTTCGTAGAGCACAAGGGGCAGCTGAAAGTACAGTTAGCCTGGCCGGGAAACATTATGCAGTATGTGAACAGGTAAGAGCTTTTGTACATATGTCTGAACCTGTTTAGGCCTCATTTGAGAACCACGCTACTAAAAAATACCATGATATCATTATCAAATTCTGACATGGAATTATTAAAATTAAAAAAAGTTATTTGTGACTTTTTATCTCTTTTTTCCTCACAATTACGAGTTTATGTCTCCCAATTCTGACTTTTTTCTCAGAATTGCGATATGTAAACTCAGAATTACAAGAAGTCAGAATTGCGAGATTTAAATTCAGAATTCCGAGAAGAAAGTCAAAATTGCGAGATTTAACATCAGCATTCAGAGAAAAAAGTCAGAATTGCAAGATGTAAACTCAGAATTCTGAGGAAGAATGTCAGAATTCCAAGATGTAAACTTAGAATTACAAGAAGTCAGAATTGTGATATGTAAACTCAGAATTCTGAGAAAGTCAGAATTGTGAGGATGAAAGTCAGAATTGCGATATGTAAACTTAAAATACAGAAAAAAAGTCAGAATTGTGAGACGTAAACTCAGAATTCAGAGAAAACAGTCAGAATTATGATATTTTAACTCAGAATTACGAGAAGAAAGTCAGAATTGCGAGATGTAAACTCAGAATTCCGAGAAGAAAGTCAGAATTGCAAGATGTAAACTAAGAATTACGAGAAGAAAGTCAGAATTGCAAGATGTAAACTAAGAATTCCGAGAAGAAAGTCAGAATTGCAAGATGTAAACTAAGAATCCCGAGAAGAAAGTCAGAATTGCAAGATGTAAACTAAGAATTCTGAGAAGAAAGTCAGAATTGCAAGATGTAAACTCAGAACTCAGAGAAGAAAGTCAAAATTGCAAGAAGAAAGTCAGAATTGCAAGATGTAAACTAAGAATTACGAGAAGAAAATCAGAATTGCGAGATGTAAACTCAGAACTCAGAGAAGAAAGTCAGAATTGCAAGATGAAAACTCAGAATTCCGAGAAGAAAGTCAGAATTGCAAGATGTAAACTAAGAATTCCGAGAAGAAAGTCAGAATTGCAAGATGTAAACTAAGAATTCTGAGAAGAAAGTCAGAATTGCAAGATGTAAACTCAGAACTCAGAGAAGAAAGTCAGAATTGCAAGAAGAAAGTCAGAATTGCAAGATGTAAACTCAGAACTCAGAGAAGAAAGTCAGAATTGCAAGAAGAAAGTCAGAATTGCAAGATGTAAACTAAGAATTCTGAGAAGAAAGTCAGAATTGCAAGATGTAAACTAAGAATTCCGAGAAGAAAGTCAGAATTGCAAGATGTAAACTAAGAATTCCGAGAAGAAAGTCAGAATTGCAAGATGTAAACTAAGAATTCCGAGAAGAAAGTCAGAATTCCGAGAAGAAAGTCAGAATTGCAAGATGTAAACTAAGAATTCTGAGAAGAAAGTCAGAATTGCAAGATGTAAACTAAGAATTCCGAGAAGAAAGTCAGAATTGCAAGATGTAAACTAAGAATTCTGAGAAGAAAGTCAGAATTGCAAGATGTAAACTAAGAATTCCGAGAAGAAAGTCAGAATTGCAAGATGTAAACTCAGAACTCAGAGAAGAAAGTCAGAATTGCAAGAAGAAAGTCAGAATTGCATTAACTCAGAATTACGAGAAGAAAGTCAGAATTGCGAGATGTAGACTAAGAATTCGAGAAGAAAGTCAGAATTGCAAGATGTAAACTAAGAATTCTGAGAAGAAAGTCCAGAATTGCAAGATGTAAACTCAGAACTCAGAGAAGAAAGTCTGAATTGCAAGAGAAAGTCAGAATTGCAAGATGTAAACTAAGAATCTGAGAAGAAAGTCAGAATTGCAAGATGTAAACTAAGAATTCGAGAAGAAAGTCAGAATTGCAGATGTAAACTAAGAATTCGAGAGAAAGTCAGAATTGCAAGATGTAAATAAGAATTCGAGAAGAAAGTCAGAATTGCAAGAAGAAAGTCAGAATTGCAAGATGTAAACTCAGAACTCAGAGAAGAAAGTCAGAATTGCAAGAAGAAAGTCAGAATTGCAAGATGTAAACTAAGAATTCTGAGAAGAAAGTCAGAATTGCAAGATGTAAACTCAGAACTCAGAGAAGAAAGTCAGAATTGCAAGAAGAAAGTCAGAATTGCAAGATGTAAACTAAGAATTCTGAGAAGAAAGTCAGAATTGCAAGATGTAAACTAAGAATTCCGAGAAGAAAGTCAGAATTGCAAGATGTAAACTAAGAATTCCGAGAAGAAAGTCAGAATTGCAAGATGTAAACTAAGAATCTGAGAAGAAAGTCAGAATTCCGAGAAGAAAGTCAGAATTGCAAGATGAAAACTAAGAATTCTGAGAAGAAAGTCAGAAATTGCAAGATGTAAACTAAGAATTCCGAGAAGAAAGTCAGAATTGCAAGATGTAAACTAAGAATTCTGAGAAGAAAGTCAGAATTGCAGATGTAAACTAAGAATTCCGAGAAGAAAGTCAGAATTGCAAGATGTAAACTAAGAATTCCGAGAAGAAAGTCAGAATTGCAAGATGTAAACTAAGAATTCCGAGAAGAAAGTCAGAATTGCAAGATGTAAACTAAGAATTCTGAGAAGAAAGTCAGAATTGCAAGATGTAAACTCAGAACTCAGAGAAGAAAGTCAGAATTGCAAGAAGAAAGTCAGAATTGCAAGATGTAAACTAAGAATTACGAGAAGAAAGTCAGAATTGCGAGATGTAAACTCAGAACTCAGAGAAGAAAGTCAGAATTGCAAGATGAAAACTCAGAATTCCGAGAAGAAAGTCAGAATTGCAAGATGTAAACTAAGAATTCCGAGAAGAAAGTCAGAATTGCAAGATGTAAACTAAGAATTCCGAGAAGAAAGTCAGAATTGCGAGATGTAAATTTAGAACTCAGAGAAGAAAGTCAGAATTGCAAGATGTAAACTCAGAACTCAGAGAAGAAAGTCAGAATTGCAAGAAGAAAGTCAGAATTGCAAGATGTAAACTAAGAACTCAGAGAAGAAAGTCAGAATTGCAAGAAGAAAGTCAGAATTGCAAGATGTAAACTAAGAATTACGAGAAGAAAATCAGAATTGCGAGATGTAAACTCAGAACTCAGAGAAGAAAGTCAGAATTGCAAGATGAAAACTCAGAATTCCGAGAAGAAAGTCAGAATTGCAAGATGTAAACTAAGAATTCCGAGAAGAAAGTCAGAATTGCAAGATGTAAACTAAGAATTCTGAGAAGAAAGTCAGAATTGCAAGATGTAAACTAAGAATTCCGAGAAGAAAGTCAGAATTGCAAGATGTAAACTCAGAACTCAGAGAAGAAAGTCAAAATTGCAAGAAGAAAGTCAGAATTGCAAGATGTAAACTAAGAATTACGAGAAGAAAATCAGAATTGCGAGATGTGAACTCAGAGAAGAAAGTCAGAATTGCAAGATGAAAACTCAGAATTCCGAGAAGAAAGTCAGAATTGCAAGATGTAAACTAAGAATTCCGAGAAGAAAGTCAGAATTGCAAGATGTAAACTAAGAATTCCGAGAAGAAAGTCAGAATTGCAAGATGTAAACTAAGAATTCTGAGAAGAAAGTCAGAATTGCAAGATGTAAACTCAGAACTCAGAGAAGAAAGTCAGAATTGCAAGAAGAAAGTCAGAATTGCAAGATGTAAACTAAGAATTACGAGAAGAAAGTCAGAATTGCGAGATGTAAACTCAGAACTCAGAGAAGAAAGTCAGAATTGCAAGATGAAAACTCAGAATTCCGAGAAGAAAGTCAGAATTGCAAGATGTAAACTAAGAATTCTGAGAAGAAAGTCAGAATTGCAAGATGTAAACTAAGAATTCCGAGAAGAAAGTCAGAATTGCAAGATGTAAACTAAGAATTCCGAGAAGAAAGTCAGAATTGCGGGATATAAACTAAGAATTCCGAGAAGAAAGTCAGAATTGCAAGATATAAACTCAGGATTCCGAGAAGTAAGTCAGAATTGTGAGATGTAAACTCAGAATTCCAAGAAGTCAGAATTGCAAGATGTAAACTCAGAATTCTGAGAAAGAAAATCAGAATTATCACACTCTATGTAAACATAAAGAGAGAGCGAGTGAGAGTTACTCGTTTTAACCCATCATTCACAGAACTGAGCTGTTGTCCTGTAATCTTCTGCAATCCCATTAAAGCGAGTCGCTGTGTCCGATCGGACAGATTTAACCCCTGTAAGATGCTCAAAAGCTCCACAAGAAGATTAATAGAAATTTGGTTTAACAGTCAGCGACTAATAAGAATCTCTGTCAGAGTACGTTTTAATTGTAATTTTAAAAATATGTATTTTCACAACATTTTGACGTTAGATTTGACAGAGAAATTTTATTAATATTAATAAACTGTATGAATAGTATTCATATTAAGTGAATAATATTAAAAACAATATTAATAATCATTTTAAAACTAGACTTTAAAAATCTTTAAAAATAAGTTAATAAATAATAGAAAATGACACACACACACACACACACACACATCAGCCTGTAGTCCAGTGTTGTTCACTGTCTCTCTGTGGTTCACCAGCGCCGTGACTCTATTAGAGATGGTGGTTGAACTAACCTTGCTCTGAGCGAATGAACCACTGAACACACACACACACACACACACACACACACACACACACACACACACACACACACACACACACACACTCACTCACTCACACAGGAGCAGCTGACCTTCATGGATGTGTTGTCACCATTTTCCTGCAGACACATGTGTCACTTTGGGTGAAACACATTAGCTTTCTTACCCGGGGGTTCACGGTAAATGCTGTTCAGTGTGCATGCAGTGGTTTACCGCCGTTAACTGTGTATGGCAATATTTCTCTTAATTCACAATTCATTTAAAGCTGAAGTTCTGTGTTGGAAGGTTTTGCAGGTGAGATTACAGAGGATTTGTGGTGCTGAAGTGTTCGGAGCAGCAGAACGTACTGAGATCAGCGCTTATGGAAAGACTTTGGTGTGGAAAACATTGTTGATGACTGTCGATGGTTTTATCTAAATTACCTAAATATCACATAAACATGAGTCTAAATTATATGTACACTAGTGTTCAAAAGTTTGTGGGCTGTGTTTACTTGATCAAAAATACAGTAAAATTGTGAAATATTATTATAATTTAAATCAGCTGTTTTCTATGTGAATATATAGTAAAATGTAATTTATTCCTGTGATCAAAGCTGAATTTTCAGCATCATTACTCCAGTCTTCAGTGTCACATGATCCTTCAGAAATCATTCTGATATGATGATTTGATACTCAAGAAACATTTATGATTATTATCAGTGTTGAAAACCGTTCATATTTTCATTTTTTATTTTTATTTATTTTTTTATATTTATTATTTCATGAATAGAGTCTTTACTGTCACTTTTGATCATTTTAATGCATCCTCGATGAATAAAAGTATTAATTTCTTTCAAAAAGAAAATCTTACTGACCCCAAACCTTTGAACGGTAGTGTATAAGGAAGTGCATTTTGACATTTTTTTTCCAGAGTTATTGATTTTTATTCTGGTTTACAATTTGAAAAACTGATGAATATAATTGTGATAATATAATGTAATTTTATAAAAGACTTTATAATTGATTTTCACATTATTGCTGACCATAATGCAAAAAAATAAATAAATAAATAAATAATAATAATAATCACAGTAATTACAAATAAATTAAGCTATATATATTTTTTAGTTTTTCAAAATTTAATTTAAGTTAATATATATATATATATATATATATATATATATATATATATATATATTAGCTGACATATGTTCGGAGCAGCAGAACATACTATTTTCATAATTATAATATCATAAATGTAATTATTTTGGAGTGAAATATTTTTATTTTATGCTATTAAATAAATAATCACAGGTTTTGTCTATGAACAAATAAATAAAGATGTTTTGTATTCAATGAATGCATGATGAATTTAATTTATAGTATGAATATAATATAGTAATATTATTTTTTAAAGGGCTTTATGTCAGCTAATACACACTTATTGATTTAATTAATCCTATCCTATTTCCAATTTGCAACATCGCAAAATATCCAAAGACAGTTTGTTTAAATCACCACAGAAAAAAAAAATGCAAAAAATATAAAATTAAAAATTTTCATGCCATAATTATTATTATTAATTTTAAAATTTGTAAAGGGCTTTAGAATTGATTTGACCTAATTGTTGACCTAAAAAATCATAGGTTTTGTAAGATTCAGCCAAATGCTCTTCAGACCTACAAATAGAGTCTAAGACTGTCAGCTAATACACCCTCAAATTTCCAATTTGTGACATTGCAAAATATCCAAAGATAGTTTGTTTAAATCACAATTGGATGTAAAAAAACAATGCAAAAAATCTATATATTTTACAAAATCACATTTCAAGTGATGTCCTGTTGTTTGTCTGCAGGTACTGGAAAACGAAGCAGCTGTCTCCGAAGCGGCTGAGCACGGGGATCCTCATGTTCACGCTGGCCTCGTCCCTGTGTGATCAGATCCACCTGTACGGATTCTGGCCCTTCGGCTGGGATCCCAACACGGGGAAGGAGCTGCCGTACCATTACTACGACAAGAAGGGCACCAAGTTCACCACCAAGTGGCAGGAGTCGCACCAGCTGCCCACCGAGTTCAAACTGCTCTTCAAGATGCACGCAGACGGCGTCCTGAAACTCAGCCTCTCCCACTGCGCCTAGAGGCCAGAGGTCAGGGTCAAAGGGTCAGCGGTCAGGACTCAGGGTCGTTTGGTTTGGCTAAAGGACGTTTGTGGTGATTCAGGGTTGCAACTATTGACATCAAGCTCAGTCACTAATGATCAGTGTTAGTAATGATGAGGAAAGTTGGTACACTTTACAATATTTGTTAACATGCGTTAGCTAACAACGAGCAATATATTTTTTACAGCATTTATTATGTTTGCTTGACACTTTTCTAATCCGACTAATGATTTTCATTAAACAGGTGATCAAAACTACGAAAAGTCCCACAGACTTCCATTGAGTATGAAGTCAAGACTTTTGTAGAACAATACTTAAACAGTATTTAAGCTATCGCTAGCAAAGCTAAAGGACTATCCTAGGACAACATTTTAAAACATGCTAGTAACATGCTAATCATGCTAGCAACATGCTAAATCATGCTAGAAACATGCTAGGAATGTGCCGATTCAAGTTAGCAATGTATTAAATTGTTTTATTAAACATGTTAAATCATGTCAGCAAACATTCTAAATCGTGCTAGTCTAGTAACATGCTAGCAATGTGCTAAATCATGCTAGAAACATGCTAGCAATGTGCCAATTCAAGTTAGTAATGTATTGTTTTGTTAAACATGTTAATTCATGCCAGCAAACATTCTAAATCATGCTAGTAACATGCTAACCTCATGTTAAATCATTTTAGCAACATACTAGTAACATGCTAATTATGCTAACAACATGATAGCAGTGTGTTAAATCATGCTAGCACTAAGATAGTAACATGCTAATCACACTAGCAACATGCTAATTCATGCTAGCAATGTGTTAATCATGTTAGCAATAGGCTAGCAACATGCTAAACATGCTAGCAATGTGTTAAATCATGCTAGAAACATGCTAGCAATGTGCCAATTCAAGTTAGTAATGTATTGTTTTGTTAAACATGTTAATTCATGCCAGCAAACATTCTAAATCATGCTAACAACATGCTAGCAGTGTGTTAAATCATGCTAACACTAAGATAGTAACATGCTAATCACACTAGCAACATGCTAATTCATGTTAGTAATGTGTTAATCATGTTAGCAATAGGCTAGCAACATGTTAAACATGCTAGCAACATGCTAAATCATGCTAGAAACATGCTAGGAATGTGCCAATTCAAGTTAGCAATATATTAAATTGTTTTATTAAACATGTTAAATCATGTCAGCAAACATTCTAAATCATGCTAGAAAAAATGCTAGCAATGTGCCAATTCAAGTTAGCAATGTATTAAATTGTTTTATTAAACATGTTAAATCATGTCAGCAAACATTCTAAATCATGCTAGTAACATGCTAACCTCATGTTAAATCATGTTAGCAACATACTAGTAACACGCTAATCATGCTAGCAACATGCTAGCAATATGTTAAATCATGCTAGTACTAAGACAGCAACATGCTAATCATGCTAGAAACATGTTAACAACGTGATGTAATCATGTTATCTACATGTTAAAACATGTTAGCAACATGTAACAGGGCTTTCTCAAGCCAACATCAAAGTTTGTCATCAAACTTTACTCATCTAGTTAACCATTAATCTTAGTTAATAAAAAAGATCATATTTATGTTAGTCCACAGTACATTAATTAATGTTAACAGACATTAATATATATATAGATATATTAAAACATGTTACTAACATGCTAATCATGCTAGCAACATGTTAATCATGTTAGCAATAGGCTATCAAACATGCTAAAACATGCTAACAATGTGTTAAATTATGTTAGCAATGTGCTATATTGTACTAGAAACTTGTTAGCAATGTGCTAATTTATGCTAGCAGTGTGCCAATTCAAGTTAGCAGTGTATTAAATCATGTTAGCAGGATGTTAAATCATGTCAGCAAACATTCTAAATCATGTTAGCAACAAACTAACCTCATGTTAAATCATACTAGCAACATGCTAATCATGCTAACAACATGCTAATGATGTTAACAACATGTTAATCATGCTAGCAGTGTGTTAAATCATGTTAGCAATATGACAGCAACATGCTATTAATGCTAGAAACATGTTAGCAATGTGCTAGCAACATGTTAATCATGTTAACAACATGCTAAAACATGTTAGCAGTGTGTTAAAACATGCTAACATCACGTTAAAACATGCTAGCAACATTCCAAATCATGTTAGCAACATGCCAGCAACATGTAACATGCTAGTCAAAGTTATTTAAACTTTCAGACCTGGCTTTCTCAAGCCAACATCAAAGTTTGTCATCAAACTTTACTCGCCTAGTAAACCATCAATGTTAGTTAATAAAAATTATCATATTTATGTTAGTTCACGGTGCATTAATTAATGTTAACAGACACAACTTTTGATTTTAATAATGTATTAGTACATTTTGAAAGTAACATTAACTAAGATTAATAATAAATGCAGCAGAAGTATTGTCCATAGTTAGTTCATGTTAACTAATGTTAACCATTGGAGCCTTATTGTAAAGTGTTACCGAAAAGTTCTATCTGCTCAAAGCTTTTATTAATTACATTTATCAAAAAGCATCATGTTACAATATAACCACAATATAATGCACATATTACTAAATATAATGCACATCAAAGAAATGCTTTCGTTTAATATCCCTACAAAGGTTTTCTTTGAGTATATATATCTACAGAGCAGAAGATGAGCCGAACTCAAGTACGTCACCACCTAGCAACCAACAACAACACCCTAGCAACCGCTTAGTAACACCCTGGCAACGACCCACAATGGCTACTTTTGCAGGGGCAAACACCACTCAGATTTTCTTCAGAGGAATCTAGTTTTGTATATAGTCACAGAGGACAAAAGTATGGAAGCTGATTTCCGCAATGGAATAAAATAAAAGTCAGAATTGCGAGATAATTACTGTTTTTTTTATTCCGTTGTGGAAACAAGCTTCCATAAAATCAAAACACTATGCGTATTTTCTGCATGCCAGGTTAAGGCTGGTCTACTAGGTTATGTTTCTGAATTATTATATAGACAAATTAAAGTCTAATCGAAGTATTTTAATTGGACACAACCTGTGTCAATCAATCAGATTGCTCCAGTGGGCGGGGCATTCTCAGCGGAGGCTCTGATTGGCTCGTGAGCTGTCAGAGTTCTGCAGAAATATCAATGTTTACTTTCCATATAATTCAAAGATATATAGGTTATGAATGATGTCATTTTATTTGTGATTGATTCTGTGTTTATGAATGTGTACGTGTTATTAACACAATTATTATTAGTGTGTGAGTGTGTGTGTGTTGAAGTCATAATGTGCATGTGGAAACCCAGGTCAGTTTGATGTGTCGTGTCTTCTTTAACATTTATTCCTTTTTTTAAATAGTCATTATATAGATGATAATATATAAACACTACATATGTATTGATTATGCTACATTTTCTGTAAGACGTCATAAAGCTGAAGCGAAAGCAGAGACACAGATTGTAACCTGAACAAAAAACATCTTCTGTTTTCATATGAAACTTCATTGATTGCCATCAATGAAGCTTCCACCAGTTTATAATCATTATTTGTATGATTCATTTAATGGTGTTTTATTGCATTGCAGTTATCCAGCATAAATTATACTTTATATTGGTCGAATATGTCGGTTATTTAGTCTGACGGTGATCAGTCCATCAACCAGGACATGCAAATTTGTTTTTGCATGACCAAGCGGATTAACAAACAAATTGATTGGCTGAGATGATTAACAGACGACGTGATTGGCTGAGACAGTGGATACGTTCCAATCCCTGATCATATTACTGAAGATCCATTTGCAAAACGCTGAGCGTCTAAAAAGTTCCGCCGGACCTGGTTGTCAGTTTGATTAATCTGTCCTGCTTATTTGTCTGTTTAACACTGACAGAAATGTTCTCGAGTCATTTCTTTTTCATGTATGCATATACTGTATAAACATGTCAAATCAACATTGACCAAAGAACTTTCCTCGCAAAAGTCTGTCAGCTGACATCTGAAAGTCTTGAGAACGTCTCATTTCTTTTTCCAGTGTAAGTTTTAGTTTTGTTTGTGAAATTTATTTAAAAAACATGCAAAAGCAAAACATTTGCCGCTTCCATAATACAAAAGTGTTCACATCCAAACTTAATTGTGATATTACTGTTTACACGAATATTACAATGTGTTTTGATATCTTGGGTTGTTTTTCTGATCCAGAATCTAAAAGGTGAGAACCTGCCATTGTTTACTGTACACTACTGTTCAGAAGTTTGGGGTCAGTAAGATTTAAAAAAAATAATAATAATAATACTTTTATTCATCAAGGACGCATTAAATTTGATCAAAAGTGACAGTAATGACATTGATAATGTTATTTCAAATAAATGCTGAACTCTCTATTTATCAAAGAATCCTGAAAAATAAAATGTATGACGGTTTCCACAAAAATATGACTGTTTTAAACATTGATAATAGTCAGAAATGTTTCTTGAGCAGCAAATCATCATATCAGAATGATTTCTGAAGGATCATGTGACACTGAAGACTGGAGTAATGATGCTGAAAATTCAGCTTTAATCACTGGATATAAATTACACCTTACTATATATTCACATAGAAAACAGATATTTTAAATTGTAATAATATTTCACTATTTTTACTGTAGTTTTGATCAAATAAATGCAGAATTGGTGAGCAGAATAGACTTCTAATTCAGGAATAAATTGCATTTTAAAATATATTCAAATAGAATACAGTTATTTTTGTAAAAATATTATTGTTTTGCTGTATTTTTGTTCAAATAAATGCAGCCTATATGAGAAAGAGAGAGTAACAATATCAGAAAAACAACCTGCTGCTGTGTTTATTTCTTCATTGGTGATTTCTTCATGTATAGTTTTAGAAAGCCTGTTTTAGACACTTAAACTTCGCTGGGAATCTTTTCTTCACCCTTTCCTTCTGTACACAGATGTTATCTGTTGTGCGGCTGTACATCATTCCTCTCAGTGAGATTCTTTTCAGACGAACCGAGACTCCAGAGAATCATTCTGGACTCCTTTTGAATGTTTAATGCAGTTTGTTATTTTGATAATACCGACTTCTTTTGATTGTACCTGTCTTTGTTTCCATGTTCTGAATGTGTTTCGATTGTAAGATGCTCCACTGAATTTCTGATGTGCTCCTGGCACCAGATCTTTACTTTCACAAGTATCATTTAAGAGAAATTTAAAGTGCTCCTATTATGCTATTTTAAAGGTTCACATGTTAAAAACACTTTAATTTCTCATAATATCCACTGCAGCATCAGCTCTTTTTTCTCAGTGTCTGAAACGGTTCGATCAAGGATTCGGTCTCTCTAAACTCCTTCTTTCTGAGAGCTGCTCTGCTCTGATTGGTCAGACGGCCCAGTCTGTTGTGATTGGTCAGAAACCAAACGCTCATTATCATATCTCAATCTCAGCTCTTGATTCACAGTGATACGAACAGTAACGATGGCGTCGGTTTTACCGTATCAATCTCATCGAAGTGGAAAACAGACATGAACAACACGATCCAAACTCTTCCAGTCTCAGATACAACTACAGTGTTTGAGGGCGGGGCAAAGAGACGCTGTTCAGCCAATGAAGACCATAGGCTGGAATTATGCAAATTAGTTACAAACCTACATAGGTTCAGCAGGAAGTGAGACTGAATTACTGACGACTCGTTTCAGGCAGTTCAGAATCGATTCTTTCTTTTAGGAGACAATATTTATATATCACATGCAGACCTTTAATATTCAAGGTAATTTTGAAAAAGCATAATAGGGACACTTTAAGCGAAATGAATTCATGAAGCAAATAGTGAGTGTGTGTGAAGTGTTATTTTCTTATTCTTTTAAATGTGGAATCGATTGTAAACGCAGAACTAAGCTCCTGTCGATGTTTTCATGATGATGATGATGATGATTGTTTCAGAGAATAAACTTCAGTTTCAGACATCAAAGTTGTGTCACATGTGCCAGTTAATATATAACATCAACCAAACCTCTTAAACATGTCATGTAGAGCTTTTGATTTATGAATGATTATGACTATTTTAATTGTTAAAAAATCACAACCATTATTCTGTTAAATAGATTTATCTGTGGACGCTTCGATTGACAGTCTAATGGCCATCAGAAATATTCCTCAAGCGTGTGTTTTGTTTACAGTTGTCATAAATCAGGGTTATACGGTGAGATCTCTGACGACGGTTCAATACTTCACCATTAAAGATCATGTTTAAGAGGAAAATTCCTTTAAAGGTCCTTCTGAACATGATTTAAAACACAAAACGTCAATCAAAAACAGCAACACAAGTGAAATGTTATTGATAATCCATGTGTAGAGGAAGAGAAAACATTGATCACCGTTAGAGCAAAAACATCCTTCTTTATACTCTAATGTTCGTAATGCATACATGAAATTGCTTTGCGTTAAAATACAGCAGCATACAGCATATATATATATTGTTTGTGTTAAATTTAGTTTGTTTTATGTGAAATAAATAGACGTGGAGTGTGTTCAGGCCGCTGGCTGCGATTGGCTCTATAGTGTCGTTTTTGACCTCTGACCTTTGAGCCTAAAAAGAGGGGTCAAAGTTTAAACAGAATGATGTAACAGCCCCTCGGCTTTGTCTCTTTAGATCTTTCACTTACTGTTTGCAGAAACGTAGAAATATATTTTATTTCCATGTACAACTTATTGACGTTTTTGAAAGATATTTCTAATGTTGTTGATAAAAAAATAGAATTGTGGTTCTAGCTATAGGTTAGCTTACTGTGGTGAATCATCAAAATTCGTCATTTTTAAATAAAAATATGATTTAATATGAGTGAATTCACTAATGAAAGTCATTTTAATGTTGTATAGAAATAGTTTTAGAGTTATTAATCTGTATATTGAGCTTTTCTCTTCATAACCACAGTTTGTCGAAGTGTTAAAGTCGAGGGTTTGTTTAGTACAATTTCATTTGCACATTTCAGCCGTTTTGTGCTTCTCGATTCATAGAAAATCAATTTGGGGGGAAAAAAAAAAAAAGAAAGAAAGGGAAAAGCAGCAAAAAGAACCCTTTCCTTTCTCTGTTCTGGAAGATTTCTACACATTTTCTTCATTTATGATTAATGATGTTTTTGAGACTGCAAAAACCAAAGTCTCTGTAAATGAATACTATAACACTTTATATAAGCTTCATTTGTTCACATTATTTAACACGAACTAACAATGAACAATACTTCTACAGGTTTTATTAGTTTTGGTTAATGCTAATTTCAACATTTACTAATACATTATTAAAATAAAAAGTTGTTAACATTATAGTTAATGCACTGTGAACTAACATTGACAAACAATGAACACTAAATATCAATATATATGTGTGTGTGTGTGTGTGTGTGTTAATTAATACATTAACTAATACGAACAAATGAGACCTTATTGTAACGTTACCCTACTGTTACCCTTTGATAATAATAATAATAATAATTTTTATGCCGTAAGATATGAGCAATGGAAAGGATTTTACATGTATCTGTTCTTAAAGTGAAGAAATCTGAATAACAACAGTCTGCTGGATGTAATGAACAATTATAAGTTTTTTGTTCATTAGAAATAATTGTATTTATGCTCTGAGATCAGTTAGTGAATGAATATGATTGGTTTGTCACCTCACATTATCTGATGACATGAATATGACTGTACAGAAGAGTTTCTGTGGTTCTGAGCAAAAGATAGAAATGCAAACCAGCTTCAGATAATCAATACACACTCTATTACACACACACACACACACACACACACACACACACGCAGAGGCCTGCTGAGAGGTCAGGGAAAAGTGCTCAGTATTCCTGCAGTGTCAAAAAAGCATAAGAAAAGGACAGACAGGTGTGTGTGTGTGTGTGTGTGTGTGTGTGTGTGTGTGTGTGTGTGTGTGTGTGTGTGTGCGTGCGTGTTGTTTATGACGACACAAATGTGTATAATGACAGATTTACGAGGTTTATGAGGACAATTAATTTCAGTAAAACAGTGACTTTATTCCAGATTTATTCAGTATTTTAAGCATTTTAAATTATTAAACATTTTAACTACACTGTAAGAAGAGATAACCTGTAATTGTTAGTGTAAAAAAAAAAAATCAACCTGATTTAACCCATAAAAACGAGTTTTGTTGGTATAAATGTACTGTATGTATTTATGTATGTATGCATTTTGACCAGATGTTTACATAATTTTAGGTTACCATTTTCTTTTCAGTGTAAAATGTAAAATTTTAATGCATAGTTTTTTGTTGTTGTTGTTGTTTTGTTTTTTTGTCAAATATATATATATATATATATATATATATATATATATATATATATACATATTAGTAACATTTTACAATAAGGTTCCATTAGATACTGGTTAAGCATTAACTAATATTACTTATGAATGAACAATACATTTGATACTGTATTTATTCATCTTTGTTAGTTAATAAAACACAACTGTTCATTGTTAGTTCATGTTAGTTCAGCTTCATTAAATAATATGAACAGATGCAACTATAGTGTAAATGTTAAAATTAACATCAATGATAATAAAAGATTCAGAAGTATGTTCATTGTTAGTCAACTAATGAATCCTCATTTTTCATGTCATATTAGTTACAGCAAGATTTTATAATGCTGTATAATAGTCGTAAATTTCTTTTCTTTAGTAAATGTTATTATGAAATCATAGAAAACATCAAAAGCTTAGATTATAATTTTTGCGTTCATTAGTTTATTAGGACGTTACACACATATTCCTACTCTATTCTCTTTATTTATTCTGATAGAGGAATCAGTGCTGTTGTCCGTGTGTGTTTGCTGCTCTCTGTCATGAGGTGAAAGTGTCGAGGGTTAAAGGTCACGGAACCTGAAACACAGCAAGCAAAATACAGCCTTTCAGCAATACTGAATTAGACACGATGAAGATATCACGTGGAATAATCAACAGAGACGTTATCTTAGAAATGTGGAGGTATTTTTCTAGAGGAAGAACAATCATTAAAGCACTTCCATGTTAAACTGCTCACACATGCAAACCAAGAGCAGTTATTAATTAACCCTGAACACTCAAAACAATCAATATGATCATCAGAGACACAAACCCTCTCTGCACCATCACACACACTATATATATATATATATATTAAAACAACTATATACTAACTATATATATGTATGTATATATTAAAACTCTCTATATTAAAAAAAATATATATAAATGACCTTTCACTCATATATATCCTTAAAATCCGACAAAAAATCACATGTAAAAGGCGTATAACAGAATATTAGACATTATTTAATCACGTGGCGAAAAATTCTCACGTCGTGTGAACGTCATATTCTTTAAGGAAGCACAGACAAAAGGTAATATTACGTCAGAATCAGATATTAACCTCGTGTTGTGTTTAAAACCTTATTTCTATAAGCTCAGAATTAAGTCTTTAAAATAATGTCAGTAGTTTCACAACAGAAAAAAATGCTCAAACCTAACCGATACATAATTTGAAGTCGTAAAAATCAGGAATAAATTATTATTATATGATAAAAGAGAGTTTTAATGCATCACTAATTCAGTCTGATTCCTCCTGTTAAAAACAACATTTGAAAATTGAAATAAGGCCGTATTCTGAACATCAATCTCTCATCATATATGCACATTATTCTCATGTGAGATTTGAGTCGTGCATACAGATTTACACGCATATGAAACTTCATAACTTTAGCTGAACTTGATTAGAATAATAAAATTGAATTGAAGCGTGAACATGTTTCATGTTTTCTGAAAGTCTCGTGACGTGTAAACCCAAATCTCTAGTTTCAGCTTATAAAAAGTGTTTTTTGTTTTGACAGATCTCCTGCAAAACTGCATTTCAAGTAAAAAGTTAAATAATACTCAAATAAAGTCATAATTATTTTTTTATACTTTTATTTGCATGACAAAAAGGCACAGATATTATTAATAATAATAATAATAATAAATATTTTATGTCACAAAATTCACAGAGCGACAGAGATGATGTTTTCAGCCATCATAATGACATTAGCATGCCTTAAACAGCCTCATTTCTCATTCAAGAAGTGTTTCTGTAACGTGTCCATTCGTTTTAAATATGCAGAAATCACCGAGAATCACATCAGTTGTCACATGGTAAACATTTTATGCTCGCAAAACCCAAAGAATCATTGAACAGCATTTATTAAAGAGTGTAAATCTTTATCGCAATAAAAATATTAAACACTGCTTGAAATGTTCATCTCGACACTAATTCAGACGGATCTCCTGCACACGCACGGATGTTTCTCTCTCGTGACTCGCCCCTCCTGTAAAGCGAAGCGCAGGTTTGGATAAAAGCGTCCGTATATGTCAGCACGAGCGCGTTTAACGTGCCAGAGGAAAGTCCGAGACTTACCGAGAGCTGCCGGACACTGTCCACACCCAGAGCCCGCCGGGTCACTCGAGCAGATGCAGCGCAGGGCGCGAACTGACGGCCACTAACGGCACATCACCGTCATCATGGGGTCCGAGGCGCATTGATTCTGATCAATAGTGCTGCACTGACACAGCAGATGGCCGGAGAGAGACAGACATGAGGAAAGACGGGCGAAAAAAGCCCAATCGAAGAGTTACTCGGGCCTCTACAGCTTCTGCAGGATGATAACAAACTCAAGTGTGTTTCATTTACACTCCTAATCCATTCAGATGAGTTAATCTCATCACAGCTCAACATAGCGCAAGCTTTAGTTTCGGTGTTTCAGCCTATTACAAATCACATGTTCATTAAACGTGAAGCACAAACATTGATCCGCTGATAGTGGTATTCTCTGCTTTTATTGTTATTTTTATTTCTTATGCATTCATTTTTATTCTTATGTATTTGTTTCCTTTTTATGTAAAGCACTTTGAATTACCATTGTGTATGAAATGTGCTATATAAATGAAAGAGTCAATCAGATGCATATCAGATCTCAGAGAAACCAAAAATTGCTTTGCATTTTAAATAGGAAAATGGGTTTAAATAGCACCAGATTATCTTTATTGATTTCTTGTTTTCATTTTTGACTTTTAGCCTGTTTTTTGTTGATAAACAATTAAAATAGGCCAGTTAACAGAACTCAAAATGTCTTCATCATAATTATGTCATGTAAAAATACTTTTACTCCATTTTCTTCATCATTAATCAAACTCAAAGTAGTCTCAAAACACCTTTTTATAATTTCTAAAGTATTTTAGCAGATAACTTTGTCAATGCATATTATTTTCTGTTTTCAAGTTGAATTTTGTGTAAATTTAGTGAAAACAAGTGCATGTACACTGTATGATTTGTTATCACAACATTTTTTTCTTTTGTCAAATCAACTTAAATAATTAATGTGGTTCAGATAACATGATATTTTGAGTTTCTATTGATTAAATCAATCGCCTTCATTGTATGAACTCAAAATTTTATTTTCAATGACCTCAAAATTTTAAGGCAACCAGGTAACTTACTTTTTTAAGTTAAACCAACAATTCTTTTTTAGGTTCTAAAAAAGCAGGAGCCTAAAAGGAATAAAGAACGCTGTAAAATTTAAAAAGATTCTAAATGGAACTCGAACTTCCTGATAGTATCATTAAAAGTGCTACTTTAGACGTTTGTTATTTTGTTCTCATTTAGAGCTGCATAAAGTGAGTTTAGAGGTTTATATGCGTTTAGAAAGAAAACAACGTCCACGTTGAATCTCTCTCTCTCTCTCTCTCTCTCTGTGTGTGTGTGTGTGTGTGTGTGTGTGTGTGTTTCTCTCTCTCTCTTTCTTTCAGATATCGATTTTCTTTGACATGAATAAGGGCCTTTTTCAGTCAGTGATTCTTCGCATTATGTTGGAGTGTGCCAAAGCAGAGCAGCACAAAAGCTCTCGGAGAACATCAGAGCAGGAATCAAACTCTTCTGTGTCCGGCGCTGAATTCGCTCCAGTCGCGCGGCAGGTACAGCCACTTTTCCTCCAATTTGTGGCAGCTGAAAAGCCTCGTGGAGGACACTGGGCCCCCTGCACCTCCTGCTCCTCCTCTGACAGCTGATCAAAAGAAAAATAGGTCACGCTTTTCAGACTTCTGTCGCTCATCCTTAATTACAGTCGCTTTAAACAAAAGCAACATCTGCGCATCCTCCAAACAAAATAGCAACCGGCATTTGAGAAATCTGTTACTTCTGAATCACTTCAAGCCGGATCAGAGCAGAATGCGCGGAGAAGAAGTTGGATTGATCGATTTAGACTAACTCTAACGTGAAAAGGAGAAGATCTGTGGCACTTTGAGATATGTAGAACTTACTCAAATTAGAGAGTTTTAAAAATGTTTCTTTTTTAGACGCCTAAATTTAAAAGTGTGTTTCAAAACGAATTGAAGCCTTAAAACAATTTACTACAATTTTACAGCGTTTGCTAGTATATTTACAGGCCCATTGTGCACTATGAAATTAATATGCATAATTACTCTTTTAAATTTTAATGTAAAGCATGTAATGAGCCAGTGTTAAATTATCAGTTCATTCGCAGAAAACACAAACCAAAAAATGTGACTTGATATTTTAGCATTTGTGCAGTTCTGCAGTGTTTAACTTGATAGATAGATAGATAGATAGATAGATAGATAGATAGATAGATAGATAGATAGATAGATAGATTTATTGATCCGTCGAAGGAAAAAATAATTTTTGCCCAATGCGCAAAATACACACTGATGCACAAAATAAACAAAGATAGCCTATAGAATAAATAGGCTACATTAGAAGTGTGTTTTGCACTTTCTATTTTACAATTAGCTAAATTGTGTTTATGTGAATATACGCGATTATATTTTTGTGAACTGAGTAAATGATCCGTTTGGAATGACAGTAAAGCGACCGTCTGACGCTTGATTCCAGATGCAAAGACAGCCGCTCTGAACAGCCTCGTGGAACGTTCAGCGATTGGCCAGAACGCTAATGAGCCGCGCTCACGAGGAACGCGATTGGACCGCTGGCGCGTCAATCAAGGCGAAGTCTCCTCCCCTTTCAGCAGGGTCGGGTGCGCGCGGAGCAAGCCCACCCCGAACACCTCCAGCTGCCCAAACAGAAGACGCAGGAGGAGTAGAGGGCTCGGACATGGGGAGAAATCAGCACTGGCCCGTCTGATAGAGATCGGTGTTTTTTATTTATTAGAAAAAAGAAAAAAAAAAAAACCGAGAGGCCTTAGAAAAAAAAAATAATAAGGAGAGAAAACCCATCCCTGGCACAAAGCTGGACATAAATCAATGGACTGAATGAAGACTGCCTATACCGCCTATCGATGCCTGGCCAAGGATTTGGATGCGTACGCCATGAACCCAGAGATGACAATGGACATTGGCAACCTACACGCTGGACTAAGCCATGAGCAGGACTTGATGAGCAGCCACAGCCCCCATCACAACCGCAACCCGGGGGCTTCGTTACGGATACACCAGGATCTGAGCGTGGCGCCGTCGCGCTCCGCGATGGTGTCCAGTATGGCATCGATTCTGGACGGCGGCGGTGGTGGCGGCGGCGGCGCGGGAGGAGAGTACCGTCCGGAGCTGTCTCTGCCGCTCCATCACGCCATGAGCATGCCGTGCGACACCTCCCCGCCCGGGATGAGCGGAACGTACACCACGCTGACCCCGCTGCAGCCCCTGCCGCCCATCTCCACCGTGTCCGACAAATTCCACCATCCGCACCACCACCACCATCACCACCACCACCAGCGTCTCTCTGGGAACGTGAGCGGCAGCTTCACTCTCATGCGGGACGAGAGGACTCTACCAGCCATGAACAACCTCTACAGCCCCTACCACAAAGACATGAGCGGGATGGGGCAGAGTTTGTCCCCTCTGGGCAACGGCCTGGGCTCGATCCACAACGCGCAGCCCGCGCTCCACAACTACGGCGCGCACGGCCACGACAAGATGCTGAGCTCCAACTTTGACGCGCACACTGCCATGCTGGCCAGAGGGGACCAGCACCTCTCCAGAGGCCTCGGTGGCCCCGCGGCTGGGATGATGCCGCATCTCAACGGGATGCACGGGTGCCACCCTCAATCCCACGGGCCCGTGTTGGCTTCCAACCGGGACAGACCGCTCTCCTCCTCCTCCTCCTCCGGAGCGCCGGGCTCGGGCTCGGGTCAGCTGGAAGAGATCAACACGAAGGAAGTGGCGCAGCGAATCACGGCCGAGCTCAAGCGCTACAGCATCCCGCAAGCCATCTTCGCGCAGCGGGTGCTGTGCCGCTCGCAGGGCACCCTGTCCGACCTGCTGCGGAACCCCAAACCCTGGAGTAAACTCAAGTCCGGCCGCGAGACGTTCCGCCGCATGTGGAAGTGGTTACAGGAGCCCGAGTTTCAGAGGATGTCGGCCCTTCGGCTTGCAGGTAAGACAAGGTATCTGCTTTTTAACAATCTTTCAATATAGAGGAGGATCATCAGAGTGCATGCAGATTTTTATTTTAAAAAAGGACAATTGTGCCAGATTTATTTACTCATGACATTTAATGTGCATTGTTTGTTTCATGCATTTTGTTTCCAGAGTGAAGCACTGCTTACTTAAAAATAGATATTGTTTATATATCTGATGTTTTAGTTTGATCTGCACAAAAACACGCGCAAAATTCCGTAAACACAAGAGAAGAGGCGCTTTAGTCTCTCTCTCTGTGTGTGTGTTTGTGTGTGTGTGTGTGTGTTAAAGAAAAGCTTTCTGAATAGGGATGTGTTGCTGGTAATTACTGAACTGTTATTCCCCTCCTGCCCCGCTACATCAGGCTTGTTGCCCCCTCTAGCGATGGGCGGTGCAGACCCCCTTTTCCTTTGTTCGGCTGAAGAAAAAGCAAGAGCTGAATTTTCCTCTTCAGTTCAGTGTAGTTCGGATGTGTGTTGTAGGTGTCAGAGACGGTGTCGTGCTGTTGAAGAGCATCCTATCAGTGCATTAAAATAAAAGCTTGGTGCGTATTGATTTTTAATTTGTAGGGTGATGCACAATTATTCACTGAAATAATGGACAGCTCTGATGCCTCATGCATTGTGCCTGTGCATTAAAGCTTCAGCTGTTTCTGTAAAAAATGTGTGCAACTATTTCAGTTGTCAACAAAAGGGTTTGGAGAAAGAGCAATAGTGAATCACATACCAAAACATGGGCATCTTTATCAAAACACTCCATGTGAATGTGCTCTAACATCATGCATTCATGAGATGCTCTGTATGAACATCCAGATTAAGGTGATTGTTTTGTAAACAAACACATGCATGTTTCTTTCACCAAGAATATGATTGAAACAGAAGCATGTAGGGCTTCATTGGTAGGTGCTTTAATGCTGTTTCCCTGCAGGACTCTGGTCTCACAGATGGCTTTGGGTTGGGGGGAAGGTATTATGTGATCTGCAGGGGAATTGAAAAGAAGAACAGAGGCTGCAGCGGCTCGATGAATTATTGATAGAAATCTCTGCGTGACCCTCAGCTCAACGCACAAAACGTCACCTTGTCTTGGGTTAAACAGGCAGAGATGTGCGGCCCGGCACCTGCCTTTTGTTTAGCGTTTTGCAGCGTTTGGGAAAGAATGTGAAACAAACAATGAGGAGTTGCACGTCGTGACATCATAAATGACATCATAAATGTGTCTGACACTGAGAGGATTGCTCACCATGCTTGAATTAAAGCTTTACGTTCATGGAAATGCAAGCACAACAACCTCGCTGTAAATTCATGCATATAATTCAGCAAAAAGCTGAACGGGTTATAATTTACTTCAGGTGAACATCATGAAATTATTATCTTCATATAGGCATATAGTAGGGTCCAAAATCACCAAAGATAACAATTCATATGAAAATATTAAAATATTCCGCAATATTTAAATCTGGAAATAAGTTTTGTGGAACATATTTCTTATTTCTAGGTGACCAATCAAATGTCATTTGATCATCAGATGGTCATATTTTCTTGCTTTCATTGAAGATTCATTCTTAAATCATGATCTTCAGGTATTTGCACAACTTTTGGAGACATCGCGTGCTGCTGTTATTAAAGTCAATTTACTATTTTCATTCAAATTGTTATGCTGATAATGTCATTTGCAATGATTTGCATAAAATTGAAATGGATATTCATATTTGAATCTACATATCTTATTCATGAAGGTTATTAGACTGATTCTTAAGCATACATTCATTGGTTTTCTATATAAAACCATAGGGTTTTTGACTCTTTTGAATTTTAAAGAACATTTTATGCCGAAGAGATGCTACACTAAAAAATACTGGGCTAAAAACAACCCAAGTTGGGTTGAAAATATTGTTTTAACCCAGTGGTTGGGTTATATGTTTGCCCGACATGCTGGGCAGTTTTATTTAACTCAAAATATTGTTTAAAAATGACTATATGTCTGGCTTAAAATGAACCCAAAATATGTTGGAAATTAAAAATCAGACACACAATTAGAGGCAACAATAATAATCAAACGATGAACATTTATTAATAAGCAATTTAATAAATGTTTATTGTTTAATTATTATTCATTAAACATATTAATAAATGTTCATTTCAAACATATTTTGGGTTCATTTTAAGCAAGAAATATAGTCATTTTTAAACAATAGTTGAGTTAAATAAAACTACCCATCAGGTTGGGTCAAACATTTAACCCAATCACTGGGTTAAAACAAACCATTCGCTGGGTTTGTACATTTTTAACCCAACTTGGGTTGTTTTTAACCCTGCATTTTTAGAGTGTATAAAAGGAGAAATGTCTTAAATGATTGCATAATACTTTCATGTTTAACAGGTTATTTCAAGTGATAAAGTATGTTTTCAAGCTGTTTACACCCTAAAAAATGCTGGGTTAAAAACAACCCAAGTTGGGCTGAAAATGGACAAACCCAGCGATTGGGTTGTTTTAACCCAGCGGTTGGGTTAAATGTTTGACCCAACCTGCTGGGTAGTTTCATTTAACTCAACTATTGATTAAAAATGACTGTATTTCTTGCTTAAAATGAACCCAAAGTATGTTGGAAATTAACATTTATTAATATGTTTAATAAATGAACATTTATTAATAAATGTTCACCTTTTGATTATTATTGTTACCTCTAGTAATTATGTGTCTGATTTTTAATTTCCAACCTATGTTGGGTTCATTTTAAGCCAGACATATAGTCATTTTTAAACAATATTTGAGTAAAATCAACCTGCCCAGCACATTGGGCAAACATTTAACCCAACCACTGTGTTAAAACAACACAATTGCTGTCCATTTTCAACCCAACTTGGGTTGTTTTTAACCCAACATTTTTTGTAATTCATAGAATATAATTACAATTAAAAATGAAAACTAAACCCATAAAATGATGGGAACTGCTGAAAGGTTCTATAACTGTGAAGCGCCTGACGGAACACTTTAAGGTTCTAAATAGAATCTTTTCTTCCAAGAGTGTTGCAGATGCATGATGTCACCAGTGAAACGAGCCTGTCTTTGCACTATTAATTTAGTCAAATCAAACGTGACGTCTGACTGGACCTCATTCCAGTCACACCGCACAAGCAATCAGCCAGCGAGACAAACCTCGGCCTGTGCCGTCCGCTGCCGACAAACAACTTTATTAACTAAATGATCAAAGGGGACAAGCGCTGTTATACGAGTCAGGACGGAGGAGATTGAAAAAGAGCCAGGTGCTGGAGAAACACGGGGTCCCGGCCCATAAATAAGAGCGCTGGAGATGGATAAATATACCTGCAACCTATGCCAGGCTGGATCTCTCTTGATTTGGGCTTCTACAATCAGACAAAGACTGCAAGATAGAGATGATATGAAATATAAATATCTTTAGATATACAGTAGGATCTGAAAGTCTGAGAGCACAAATACTGTCAGCATCACAATTTGAGTTAAAAGTTGAATAGGTCTCAGTATTTGGCACATGCCTCGCAAAAGCAAAACCTGATGATCATGATCTCATCATGAAAGAGCTCATGATCAGTGACACTCTTTTACTGACATTTGACCCTAGAAATATTGCAACAACTCCTTTTCACTTTTATTTTCAAGGTTTGCATGAAAAAAGTCCCACATTTTCAATGCGGTCTCAGACATTTGAACACAAGTGTCTATTATATTGGTAGAATAAGAGGTCAAGAGCGCAGGGTGGCCGACAATTAATAGAATGCATGTGTATGATAAATACTGATTTAATAATTTAAATCACAAAACTGTAAGGTTAAACATGTTTATTTCACAGCATGCTCTATAAAATTCTCTTAAAATGGTGCATTATGTACTCTAAAAAAATGCTGGGTTAAAAACAACCCAAGTTGGGTTGAAAATGGACAAACCCAGCGAATTGGTTGTTTTAACCCAGCGATTGGGTTGTTTCGACCCAGTGAATGGGTTGTTTCAACTCAGTGAATGGGTTGTTTTAACCCAGCAATTGGGTTGTTTTGACCCAGTGATTGGGTTGTTTTAACACAGCGAATGGGTTGTTTTGACCCAGGGAATTGGTTGTTTTAACCCAGTGATTGGGTTGTTTTGACCCAGTGATTGGGTTGTTTTAGTCCAGCGAATGGGTTGTTTTAACACAGTGATTGGGTTGTTTTGACCCAGTGATTGGGTTGTTTTAGTCCAGCGAATGGGTTGTTTTAACACAGTGAATGGGTTGTTTTAACCCAGTGATTGGGTTGTTTTGACCCAGTGATTGGGTTGTTTTAGTCCAGCGAATGGGTTGTTTTAACACAGTGAATGGGTTGTTTTAACACAGTGAATGGGTTGTTTTAACCCAGCGATTGGGTTGTTTTGACCCAGGGAATTGGTTGTTTTAACACAGCGGATGCATTATCCCAGCAGTTGGGTTAAATGTTTGACCCAACCTGCTGGGTAGTTTTATTTAACCCAACGGTTGTTTAAAAATGTATTTCTCGCTTAAAATGAACCCAAATATGTTGGAAATTAACATTTATTAATATGTTGAATAAACGAACATTTATTGATAAGTTTAATGAATAATAATTAAACAATAAACATTTATTAAATTGCTTATTAATAAATGTTCACCTTTTGATTATTATTGTTGCCTCTAGTAATTATGTGTCTGATTTTTAATTTCCAACCTATTTTGGGTTCATTTTAAGTCAGACATATAGTCATTTTTAAACAATAGTTGGGTTAAATAAAACTGCCCAGCATGTTGGGTCAAACATTTAACCCAATCGCTGGGTTTGTCCATTTTCAACCCAACTTGGGTTGTTTTTACATTGTTCAATGAGCAGTTATCTACCTGTCATGAGGTTGTTATCAGATGTATGATCTTTTGGTTTGAATGCAAAGATGCACTCAATTGATAGGCCTGCACTGTATATCTTCAACGCCAGGCCAATCATGGATCTGTTTCTGCTTGATGTTGGCAGAACGAGACCAAAATACCAGTTTATTTTCGTCCAGTCGTTTAGTAATGTGTGTGAGTTATGTCACTTTCTCAAACAAATATGTGTTGCTGAACGACGGCGGATCAATGCGTGTAATCTCTTAAAGATTAAAAGGGCATTAATGCTGGCAACAATAACATAAACGTGAGCACCGAGTTCGCATTGATCTGGAACCCGATCCAGACCTGTTCCAGTAAAGCTGACGCTGGAGGAAGGTTCCCAGCAGCAGAAGACTGACTCCGCGCTAAACAGACTCCTGGCGGGCTATTCTGAGCCGCGCTCGCCGCGGTTGTTTAAAAGGATCATTAACGCTGATGAAGAGACGCGAAATGCACGGATAACCAAGCGTGGGTGTTTTCAAGTGAATTTTAGCTGGGTGTTTTAATCACCCCGGCTGTGTGTAGAGGAGGCTGGCGTTGAAAGGATGCGGCCGGTGACCTTCACACAAAGACCGGGGCGCAGCGCTCGCCTCGCGGCTCCAGAGAGAGAGGACGCTCGCGTCTGATAATTATAATGGCTTTGCGGTGCTTTGAGGACCTTTTAGTGATGAGATTCTCTTCTCAACCCAATAAGTGCGTAGAGAGTGAAATAATCCCGGCAGAAATATGATTGAGCGACTGATTTTCAGATACTCTCATGGCCAATCTGCTTAAAACAGGCTAATCCAATCACATCCTAACATTACATTATGATTATGAAAAATCAGCATTGCCTATTATATTATAAAGATTATGGTTTAGTAGACATTCATCTGTTCTAAATCAGACACTAAACTTCACTGTAAGGTGTTTAAATGTGGTTGACCAAACTCACACTCATCTGTTTATATTAATATTTTGGGTTAAACTTTATTTTAAAGTGTTCTTGTTATATTTAAGTATTGTGTAATATTAAGTAATAACATGTACTTGCTGTAGGTTTAGGATGTAATTATACGTAATATACTGTTATTATACATGTACACTAAAAAATGATGGGATAAAAATAACCCAAGTTGGGTTAAAAATGGACAAACCCAGTGATTGGGTTTAATGTTTAACCCAACCTGCTGGGTAGTTTTATTTAACTCAACTATTGTTTAAAAATGACTGTATTTCTTGCTTAAAATGGATCCAAAATATGTTGGAAATTAACATTTATTAACGTTTAATCAATAATAATTAAATTGCTTATTAATAAATGTTCATCTTTTGATTATTATTGTCGCCTCTAGTAATTATGTGTCTGATTTTTAATTTCCAACATATTTTGGGTTCATTTTAAGCCAGACATATAGTCATTTTAAACAATATTTTGGGTTAATAAAACTGCCCAGCATGTTGGGCAAACATTTAACCCAACCGCTGGGTTAAGACAGCCCAATCACTGGGTTTGTCCATATTTAACCCAACTTGGGTTGTTTTTAGCCCAGCATTTTTAGAGCGCAACATGTGTAAGAAAGACATTGCAAAATACAGTACCATATTCTTTATGGTTCAGTGTTTCATATCTCTAATGTATTTGTTTCATTCATCTTTCTGAACATTGAATCATGTTAAATGAGTAACTTATTATTTTTGCCACAAATTTCCCTTTGTCCTGTTTCAATCAATCCCATCGTATTCAGCAGATATACAGCAGGGTCTAAAAGTTGGAAAATGCTTAAATTAATTCAAATATTTTTTAAAGAAAAAAGAAAATAAAGTGCTTTAATGACAACACGCAGAACTGACGTAATTTCCATGTTTAAATCCCAGATTTTCTGTGTTCTCAGACTTTTTTGTTGCGTTGTATACGTATCGTCCTCCTCATATATCGTCTTTACAGGTTGGAGCGGCGTGTTTGTTTTTGAGTTTTGAGGTAAATCGGCAGTGATGTGATTATCTCTCTGTCTTGTGATCGGGGATCATCAGCTCCGGCCTGAGCAAAGGCCAAAGTTTTCGGTCTCTCAGCCCCACAAAACCTCTAGTAATGCTGCTGTCAGTAAACCAACAGAAAGAAAAAACATGAGGGAATCTGTGGGGGATTCAGTTTTTCTTTTAGCCTTATTTTACTTGAGGTTTATTTTTGTGTTCCAGCACTCTTTGGTTTTGTGTTAGTGATCTGCAAATGAATGACAGAAGTAAACTTGAGTGTGCTGCATGATAAAGTTTATTTTGTGATCATTCTTCAGTTTACAGACCATCGTGTCTCTTACTCCTGTGGAAAGAATAGGCAACGTTTAACTTCAGCTATGAGGAAAGAGAAAGGTTCATGTTTGCTTTCCAGAGGAGAGGAGCTGATAAGAACTTGCGTAATAAAACACGCTCATTATTTACAGTTGGCTCTTACACATATGTTCTCTTAAATAGTGCTTTTGTTAGATAAAAACCCATTGCAATTGTTTCTACATTTACATTTATGCATTTCCTTGTGCAAAAGAGTTGCATGAAGATTTCTCCTTTTGTGTTAAACACCAAAATGGACCATAAAGTATGTTTGTTTGACATACTGTAGTATGGATTGTTGATATGATTAATAGTGTTTTTGGTTATGAATGGAGCTTGATGGCTACATGAATACAGTGTTTTTGTGTGGAAAAGAGCGGATCTTAATTTCTGCTTTTATGTTCCAAGGATGAAATAAAGTCTTATGGGTTTGGAACAACATGAAGGTGAATAAATGATGACAATTTTCAGTTACACTTTACAGTAGAGTGCATTAGTGCAGCGCTGCTTCCGGATATGTTTTTTTCCATTCATTTCTCCCATAGGGATTTTTAAAAAGTCCTTATTAAAGCGTTATAAGCCATAAACCAAACCAAGCAGCTACGAGGAGAATCACAACACTGATTTGAAGCAAAAAAGTATTCGAACATTGGCTTTAGTGAGGGAAGGAAGAAAGAACTACAATCCCATGAAGCATTGCGAATGACATAATCGAAATAAAAACGATGGAGAAACATAAAATTACTCAATTAAAAATGTTGATATATATATATATATATATATATGTAGTTTATTGCAAAATATGCATATGGGTCAATGACGTGACGGCTCATTTTTTTTTTGTCCAAAGGCGCTAATAATAATAAAAAACAAAGATATGACATCCAAAGTATGTAAGGTAGTACAACTAGATCTCTTTTATTGAATCCAAAAGGTTTTAATTATATTTTACTACAGTAAAGGTATTTTAAAGATTTTGAAGTGTCAAAAGGTCATTCGGTTTAACCGTCCAAAGGCCAATACAGCCATTTCATTTGTGATTAAATTATCTTAAAATGTAATAAATGTATATATTTTTTATTGTAGCATGATTTTATAACATCATATATCAACAAAGTGCAAAATTGTAGAAAAATGACTTTCATTGATGTCATTCGGAGTAACCAATATAAAGGGACCATTTTGGATCAATATCATGTGACAGGATGTGACATCATTCAGACACCTGCAAAGGACCACATGGTCGTGAAGTAAAGTAACTAACTCTCTTTCAACTATCTGAAAAATTCATGTTTTCACTTGTTCATACGCATGTCCCGAAACATCAGGTCATTCGGTACAACCGCTATAAAACATGGAAAATGTTGTAATATTTAAAAACTTGTACTAAATATAAAATGTTGTCCTTTTGCTAGCTAGCTAGATATCAGCCTGTTAGCATTGTTTGAAAATATCGTCATTCGGTAAAACCAAAAGTGTCATTTGGTAAAACCGAAATTTTGGTTAAACCGAATGATTTTTTTGGTTGTTGTAAATCTTGTAAAAAATGGCAAAAGCAGTTTTAATTGATTATAAAAACCAGATAATCTCATTGTTAACACTTAATAAAACTTCAAAATGAATTATTTCTCCATTATGTTTTTTTACACTTTTAAAAACCTTATTTGTCAATGACCCATATTCAAATATTTAAGTATTTTTTGAGTGTAGAGAGATCGATTTGATTATGTCATTTGCGGCGCTTCATGGCAGTGGGCGGAGCTAACAAGCTCTTTTGATGTGTTTTGCTTGTTTCGACTCTGATTGGTGGAATTTTCTGTACAGCATCATGGGTAATGTAGTTTTCACCGCAAATTTGGCTGTTAAACAGTCATTTAAAAAATAAGCTGAAATTATGTAGGCTGACGGCTTCAACAGAACCAAATACCATTGATTAACAACCTCGTATAGCTCACAGTAGGGCTGTCTTTAACATTTATAAATTATCATTAAAAATCAATTTCCCTACTGAGAAAATGTTTTTATGAGTGTTGCGCTCTATTTGTTAAGTGCATTAGTTAACATGAACTAGCATTTATTAATCTTAGTTATTGTTAATTTCAACATTTGCTAATACATTATTAAAATCAAAAGTTTTGTGTTAATATTATTTAGCTAACATGAACTTATAATAAAAAAGATGAATAAATACTGTAAAAGGGGTATTGCTCATTATTAGTTTATGTTAGTTAACTAATGGGACCTAATTGTAAAGTTTTACCAAATTTTCATTCCAGGATGTGATGCAATCAGGACTATGTTGAAGTGTGTACTTTTTTAAGACAGGTTGTTTCTTGTCAAACAAAGATACGGGTAACAAAACACATTCGGCTCCAAAAGTAATCAGTGTTGCTTGTTTATCTGTGCGTTCGTAAGCATTCAGTGTGTTTGTGAAGCTGATTGGATCGTTGGCTGATGTTGTTGACGAGTGTTACATCATCAGCATTGTTTGTGAGCGTTCTGATTGGCCGTATCAGTGTGCTGATGTTTCTGTCTGGCAACAAACCTTTGAACCACTGATGTCATCATGTCAGATGAACTCTGACCTTATTCACTTGATCAGAGAACATTTGTTCTGTCCCTCATGGAGATCAAGCGATACAGCGACCCTGAAACGCACTGGTCAGTTTTGAGATTTAGTTTCTATAACTTCAGACTGTAGTGGAAAGAAAACATCCAAAACACACATTTAAGTGTTTATTTTATTGCACTTTATCTAGAAGTTGAGCAAAATCTCCACTTTAGCCGCACTTACACCAGACTTTACAATTTCATTCCTGTCTCACCAGATTTATAGAACGTTTTATTCCTAAAAAAGTTTGTATGAACCAAAACCATGATAAAACGATATTTCTAAAATCGCCAAAGTTGATTAAAAGACATTGAGAGTTCAGAATTTAGTGGTGAAAATGCAGTATTTCATGTACTTGATCTAATGAATCACATTCACGTCTTTATAAAAGTGCAAATCATCTGAGGTTTGCTGTATGTAGTGGAGCTGGCGCTGACGGCCGAAGCAAGATGATCCACTGCAGTGAACGCATGACTCTGTCTCTCAGTTTCTCTTTCCTTCCCCTCCTCCATCTCTCGGCGAGGTGTCCGGCCTCCACATTAAGGATATCCGCACATGCACAGAATGACACAGCTAAGTGCAAGACTACAGCATAATGCGTTTAGCAAGTCCTCTCGCTCTAACACGCACACACACACACACACACACACGGCACTTCCAGAAGAGCGTATACGCTTAGAAAAGGGTTGATATTGAGATGGGAAGCATCTGAGCACGAGAGATCACACGTCTGTGAGAGGATGAAACACTAGCCGAATTAAAAAAAGAGTGATTTTCTCTCATCTGTTATGGGGAGGTTTCACCGAACAAGTGAAAACATCATTACTGATCGTGTTTTGTGGCGAAATATTGATCTGATGTCACCCATCGCCTCCCTCTCTCTCCTCCTCTGTCTCGTTGTACTGTAGGCCTAGCTTTCGCTTTTTCTAATCAGACGCATGAGGCTGGAATTTAAAGTCTTGATGTTGTTTTCGGGCTCTACTAGATTGAATGTTGATCATTTTCCTCATATTTCAGCTCCTCTCTTCCCAGTCTGTCAGTAACGCTCTGTTTAGTTCCTGTCTCTATGAAGCCCCTCCTTCTGAAAAGCACAATGTGCTCTGATTGGTCGGCTGGAGCAGTGTGTTGTAATTGGTGTTTGGGAAATGTCCCGCCCCTTACCATAACCGCCAGTTATGACACACTACTAACTAACTCAACCAGGCCCCGCCCCTTTATTCTGCGTATGAATTATTTAAATGAGGAATATTGTGACTTTTCGTTCATAATATGACCTATTTTATGCATTAGAAGTGGTTTAGCTAAACATTTGCATAGTTTAAAATTTTTTTGTCTACTTATTAGTGATATGCGATATTAACCAGGCTGATTAATTGGCTGATATTTTTTAAATATATATATATATATATATATATATATATATGGGTCATTGACAAATAAGGTTTTTAAAAGTGTAAAAAAACATGGAGATATAATTAATTTTGAAGTTTTATTAAGTGTTAACAATGAGATTATGTGTTTTTTTATAATCAATTAACACTGATTTTGTCATTTTTTACAAGATGGACAAAATTTGTCAACAAAAAAGTAATTCGGTTTAACCAAAATTTCGGTTTTACCAAATGACACTTTTGGTTATACCGAATGACGATATTTTCAAACAATGCTAACAGGCTGATATCTAGGTAGCTAACAAAAGGACAATCAAACATTTTATATTTAGTACAAGTTTTTAAAATATTACAACATTTTTCATGTTTTATAGCGGTTGTACCGAATGACCTGATGTTTCGGGACATGCGTATGAGCAAGTGAAAACATTAATTTTTCAAATAGTTAAAAGAGAGTTAGTTACTTTGCTTCATGACCATGTGGTCCTTTGCAGGTGTCTGAATGATGTCACATCCTGTCACATGATACTGACCGCATGACTTAATCAAAATGGTCCCTTTATATTGGTTACTCCGAATGACATCAATGAAATTCATTTTTCTGGACATTCTTTCTCATAACAAAGCAACGACTTCTACACATAATTTTAATACCATTTTGCACTATGTCGATAATATACATTTATTACATTTTAAGGTATTTTAATCACAAATGAAATGACTGTATTGGCCTTTGGACGGTTAAACCGAATGACCTTTTGACACTTCAAAATCTTTAAAATACCTTTATATGTAGCAAAATATAATTAAAACCTCAAGTAAAGAGATCTAGTTGTACTACCTTATATACTTTGGATGTCATATCTTTGTTTTAATTATTTTTAAGGCCTTTGGACAAAAAAAGACCCGTCACGTCATTGACCCATATGTATACATATATATTAAGCATAATTGTAAATTTTCCCATGAGTCTGAATTGGCGTAGAATTTACTTTGAAACCATTTTCACTCTTTGATCTTGTACATTTCACAAATAATTACAAAGGAACAGCAACTAACACATTGAATTAAACAACATTGTTGATGTAGAAAGACTGAAATAGTATTTTTTGTAAAACATAGGCAACTCCAGTAAGTGGTCAATACATAATAAACACATTAGTGTAAATATTGTAAAAGAAGTGTTTGTTTCGTTTCAGCAGTTTGGTATAGTATGGATTGTTCCTGTAAAGCATCTGATCTCAGGGTTTGTCTTCAGCTCATGTATAATTCAGAGCTGATCAGACAGCAGCTTGTTTTTGTAAAGTCATGGCACATAATGTACCGAGAGTAAAACTACTGCGTGTGATGTGAAGACTGAACGGGACATCAGACTTTCTTAATACACGTTCCTGGTTTTATAGTGAATGATTCATCGGCGCATGTTATTCTAAAGAATTGTAATCTTATAATGTCTTAATCTCTGAAAGGACTTTTCTTTTTAGGCCGAGTTGCCGGTTGGTTAACATGCCTTTGATTTTGTTGTGCTGCATTTCCAGTGACAGAAAATAATGTATGGAGAAACTGATACTGAATTAGTCACATGAAACAAAGACGTAGAAAAATATGTATATATGTAGTATGTGGTATATGTAGATATAGTATATGTAGTAGTATGTAGTATATATAGTATTTAGAATATATGTAGATATAGTATATGTAGTATGTAGTATGTGTAGATATAGTATATGTAGTATGTATTATATGTAGATATAGTATATGTAGTAGTATGTAGTATATATAGTATTTAGAATATATGTAGATATAGTATATGTAGTATGTAGTATATGTAGTATGTAGAATATATGTGGATATAGTATATGTAGTATGTAGTATATGTAGTATGTAGAATATATGTGGATATAGTATATGTAGTATGTAGTATATGTAGATATAGTATATGTAGTATGTAGTACATGTAGATATAGTATATGTAGTAGTATGTAGTATATGTAGTATTTAGAATATATGTGGATATAGTATATGTAGTATATGTAGATATAGTATATGTAGTATGTAGTATATGTAGATATAGTATATGTAGTAGAATATATGTAGATATAGTATATGTAGTATGTAGTATATGTAGATATAGTATATGTAGTATGTAGTATATGTAGATATAGTATATGTAGTAGTATGTAGGAATATAGTATGTAGTATATGTAGATATAGTATATGTAGTATGTAGAATATATGTGGATATAGTATATGTAGTATGTATTATATGTAGATATAGTATATGTAGTAGTATGTAGTATATATAGTATTTAGAATATATGTAGATATAGTATATGTCGTATGTAGAATATATGTAGATATAGTATATGTAGTATGTAGTATGTGTAGATATAGTATATGTAGTATGTATTATATGTAGATATAGTATATGTAGTAGTATGTAGTATATATAGTATTTAGAATATATGTAGATATAGTATATGTAGTATGTAGTATATGTAGTATGTAGAATATATGTGGATATAGTATATGTAGTATGTAGTATATGTAGTATGTAGAATATATGTGGATATAGTATATGTAGTATGTAGTATATGTAGATATAGTATATGTAGTATGTAGTACATGTAGATATAGTATATGTAGTAGTATGTAGTATATGTAGTATTTAGAATATATGTGGATATAGTATATGTAGTATATGTAGATATAGTATATGTAGTATGTAGTATATGTAGATATAGTATATGTAGTATGTAGTATATGTAGTATGTAGAATATATGTGGATGTAGTATATGTAGATATAGTATATGTAGTATGTAGTATATGTAGATATAGTATATGTAGTATGTAGTATATGTAGTATGTAGAATATATGTGGATATAGTATATGTAGTATATGTAGATATAGTATATGTAGTATGTAGAATATATGTGGATATAGTATATGTAGTATATGTAGATATAGTATATGTAGTAGTATGTAGTATATGTAGTATGTAGAATATATGTGGATATAGTATATGTAGTATATGTAGATATAGTATATGTAGTATGTATTATATGTATAGTATATGTAGTAGTATGTAGAATATATGAAGATATAGTATATGTAATATGTAGTATATGTAGTATGTAGAATATATGTGGATATAGTATATGTAGTATGTAGTATATGTAGAAATAGTATATGTAGTAGTATGTAGTATATGTAGTATACTATATATATATACATGCTCACAATTCACAAAAATAATGTCTATTTAAACTTTTTAATTAAAATCTTTATTTGGTATCGGTTGATACATGAAGTTAATTTATGTTTATTGCACATAAGAATCATCAGAGAGTCAGTAACGAATCAGATATGATCCTACTGTATAAAATTAAATTTCTGTTTTTATTCTAATTCATTCTCCGAATTTCAGTAGATCTAGTTGGATCTTAGTAGATTTATATGTGATTCCTTTTAGCATTGCTTCCAAATTATAATACATATTCCATTATTATGATACATATTTTATTAGCAATCCTGTACACATTCTAATTTTAGTTTATTTATTATTGTTTGTTTGTAAATTTCCATGCAGTTGATGTTTTTCAGAACAAACAAACAAACAGTTTCATCCAGTTGAATTGTGTCAGTTTTATTAGATTTTTATTTGATTTATGTGTTAGTATAGTTTCCAAATTTGCATTTTTTTACTACAAATGAAGTTTCAGTGCATCTGATTGAATACAGATTTCAGTAGACGAGGTGATGAGAAAACAGGCCGGTCTTTGGATTCCTCATTAATTACTGAAGGTGTAAGCTGATACTCAATACAGGCAAGAACTGATCGATTTCATACGGCTGCGGAAAGCGTTCAGATATGAGCGAGCGACGGCGGCGCGGTTAGGACAGTTCCACTGGACGTTTCCTCTCACACACATTGATTTACATTTGCCAGCGAGGAAAGATAAACCAGCGGTGTGAGAGCAGTTTGATGAAAGGCCAGGGAAACCTGAGGTATCGATCGGATTGATTGAACCCTACCCCTTTTAGAAAAGCCCAAAGTTGACACCCCTCTCCCACCGCGGAAATGGTAAATCCCTTTGAATAATATAATTGCTTTTCTGATCGCACTGTAAAGCGCCATGAGAGCCCGTCCTGATGGAGTCAGTGTTGCGTGGACGCCCATTGACGGCTGAGATTGCGTCTCAGTGTGTGTGTGTGTGTGTGTGTGTGTTTCTTTCGGCCACAGTAAGCAGAATAGCAAATGATGACGAGGAAATTCACTGCTCCACAAAAGCAGCAGTCTGGAGCTTTTATCCAGAGCAACACTGAACAGAAAGCCATCAGGGCCTCGTAAAGAGAGCGCGCTTTAGGAAGTAAACATTGATCCTTTATTTTACTAGAGAGAACAAAAGGAGACAGTACAGCTGCCTCGTGCACAACAAACACCACTGAAATGATCTTCAGAGGAATGAGAAATTAAACCATTGAGAGTCGAAAAATTAGGGATAGAAATCCTATATTCATTTGGTAAAAATCATTTTGACTGCTAATAGAATCTTGACTTTAGGATTCTAATCCTAAAATAGGATTTTATTGAGGAAAAAGGCTTCAGGTTATCCAGGATCTTACTTGCTTCTCATAAGATTCTTATTGATCTCATTAGGATCCTTTAGGATTTGTTCTTACAAATTATGAATTTCAATTCTGTACTTATTCCTTTAGGATTTTGCTGACTAATTTCCATGCAGTTGCTCTATATTTTTCATTATAAGACAAAATTGCTCTTTAGATATGAGAATAAACATTTTAATCTGTTAATTCTGCTTTATAGAACAGTGTGTGTGTGTGTGTACATATAATACATTTTTATATAATAATAATATTTATTCAAAATATATTCCTAATATATAATATAGAATGTTACTATTATATTGTAATTTAAATATTAATATTTAATATGTAGGCCTATATATATATATATATATATATATATATATATATACACACACACACACACCTAATTTCCATGAAGTTGCTCTATATTTTTCACTATTAAACAAAATAGTTAATTCTGCTTCTTAAAATAGTGTATATATAATTTTACTATTGTATTATAATTTAAATATTAATATGTATATATTTAAAATTTAATATATTCCTAATATTTCTCCTAATATATATATATATATATATATATATATGTGACCCTGGACCACAAAACTACTCATAAGTCGCACGGGTATATTTGTAGCAGTAGCCAACAATACATTGTATGGGTCAAAATTATCGCTTTTTCTTTTATGCCAAAAATCATTAGGATATTAAGTAAAGATCATGTTCCATGATATTTCGTAAATTTCCTACCATAAATATATAAAAAATTTATTTTTGTGAGTGGATATGCATTGCTAAGGACTTCATTTGGACAACTTTAAAGGTGATTTTCTCAATATTTTGATTTTTTTGCACCCTCAGATATCAGATTTTCAAATAGTTGTATCTCGGCCAAATAGTGTCCTCTCCTAACAAACCATACATCAATGGAAAGCTTATTATTCAACTTTCAGATGACGTATAAATCTCAATTTCAAAAATTTGCCCTTCATGACTAGCTTTGTGGTCCAGGGTCATGTATATATAAATATATATATTTCTCTAAGTATGATCAAAACACATCAGCACTAATTGTGGGATATAAGGAGAGAACCTGCAACTGCATTATATGCATTAAAATGACCGTACAGCATGTAGTGTGTGTGTTTTTGCTTGTGTTTTCATACAGCAGCTTCAGTAATGGAGGCTGGAGTGGAATGGCGCTCACTGATCGTGTTACTGCAGGAGTGTGATGGGTGAACAGCGCCATCTGCTGCTGATCAGACACTCTGCACCTCAAATCATTTAACTACAGCAGAGAGGATTGATTTTATATCTCAAACATGTAGTTGTTTAGATCAAATTATTTAGCATTGAAATAAATAATCTGTGGCATTGATTTCTCTTGTCCAACTGTGTGGACAAGAGACGAGATTTTTGCCATTTCCAGTTTATACAGAAATGCACATGGCCAATTTTAATGAATGATGGACAAACATGTTTTTTGTATTTAAACATTTTTGCATAAAACTAACTGTAAGGAAATGCACACGTTCACCTGCAGGATTAACAGAATAATACATGTTTATTCTCATCTCGGGTGTGTATAATGAAAAATATAGAGCAAATGCATTGGAATTTAGTCGCATTTTCTTGTGCAGATGGCAGAATAATCTGGACGTTAATGGGTTAATTGTGCTTGAGGATAAAGCACTGAACGTCTGTCTGAGTTTCAGATCCCTAAACACTCACTTCTGAGCTTCTGCTGCCATTGTTACTGCATCAATTATACATGCAAAGTGTGGAAATATTGCTGTGCATTTGTCTTTATCAAATATTTAGTTTAAGCGTGCGATGATAGGGGGCTGACGGGGGTTTGTGTAGTTTTTACACACGCGAGTCTCTTGGACGTCTGTCTGCAGCGCTCAGCAACTTACTCTGCCTGAGTGCAAGACCTGCGCTTTCTCACTCTTCACGCTTGGCATGTTGCCACCTTAATTTTATGACAAATGGGTCTGCGCTGCGTGTGTGTGTGTGAAAGAGAAAGCAAGTCTCATAATGAGAGTGTGAATGCAGCAGAAGTGAAAACACACACACACACACACACACACTGACCACACTGGTGTGTGTGTCGCCTTTATTTACACCGTAGTTTCCTCTTACATAATAGTTTTGTACTCAATTGAGCTCTTAACCTGATTTCTATTGATCTGGCCCAGGCTCGGTTGTGCATACTTAATTCGGAGAAGTAATCAAATCAAATCTTGACACACACACACTTACACATGCTCTCTCTCTCGCTCCTCTCTCACACACACACACACACACACACACACACACACACACAAAAGAGACCCAGTGTGTGTGTGTTTGTGTTTCAGGGTTATTATCATTAACTAAATCTATTACAACATTTCTGTTAGTTGAAATAAAGCTGAAATAAAATAAAATATAATATTTTATAAAAATTAAACTAAAAAAAGAGAAATGTTGCCTAGGAAATAAACTGAAATAAGTTTAAGTCGAAGCACTAAAATTATTAACTGGGAATAAATAAAAACTAAATCTGAAATAAAAATATAAACCTAAAAAGCAACATTTAAAAAAAAAAAAAAGTAATAAATTAACAAAAGCACATAATGAAATGATTAAAAATTTCACTAAAATTAACATAAAAAAATAAAGGATAATTCAAAATATTAATAAAACTAAAATAAAATCTAAAATAACACTGGTGTGTAGTGCAGGTAGAAACGGGAGTGAATCTTGTTTATAACGTACATTTGACAATCTGTTCATGTACTGAATGCATTCAGATCAGATAAAGACGTTTGTTGGGCTGTAAGATAAATATATTTGTTGTTTATCTTTTTAAGGTGAATGATTTTTAGCCACGGCAGTGTGTTAAACAAAATGTGTTGTGAGATGGACAGTCTGATATTATGAATTGTTATTTTGAGTTTTTTCAATGGTGCGTTTTGCATTAAATCTGTGATGTGCTTTAGCTTTAGCAGCGCTTACTGAGATCAGCACAACAAACTCAAACACAGGTCAGCAAAATTCACAATCATTAAAACTGCAGAAATAAGAAATTCTGCCCGAGGCCACGATAAACTCTGTCCTACAGGTATAGCAAAGCTGTTTTAAATTGACTGACTGAAGAACATTTCTTTAGTTATATACTGTATATATGAGGTGCTTTGCAAAAAGGGTGCATTATGATGCTACACATGTCTGTGTTTTAATTGCTAGATGGTTTGTGTATATACCATTGAGACTAGAATGAAATAGCCTGCTGTTTAATGTACATTTATTGTGCCTACTATTTTAATAAATAGCATGGTGAACAGTAGGCAATGATACTTGATTTTATGGTAACACTTTACAATAAGGTTCATTAGTGAACTAATAATGAACTACACTTACACAGCATTTATTAATCTTTGTTAATGTTAATTTCAACATTTACTAATACATTATTAAAATCTTGTTAACATTAGTTAATGCACTGTGAACTAACATGAACAAACAATGAGCAACTGTATTTTCATTAACTAACGTTAACGAAGATTAGTAAATACAGTAACAAATGTATTTCTCATGGTTAGTTCATGTTAGTTAATACATTAACTAATGTTTAACTAATGAACCTTATTGTAAAGTGTTACCGATTTTATTTAGTACAGAGTAGTGCTGTCAAATCGATTAATCGCATCTAAAATAAAAGTTTGTTTACATAGTATATGTGTGTATATATTATATATATGTGTGTGTGTGTGTGTATACATATACACAGACATATATAATATAAATGTAATAATAATATATATATTATGTAAATACAAACTTTTATGCTAGACGGGATTCATTGATTTGACAGAAATACTTTTTATTGTTTTAAAGGGGCTATATGAACGAATTATTTATGTATTAATCACTTTTTTATTGCCCATGTATGAAAAGCTTGTAACGAAACTAAAAAAAACGAGACCTTCCCCGACTTCCTAGGTTGTCTATAGATTGATTTTTATGTGAAGGACTCGGGACGTTTTTGCCGGGAAAATCAAAAGGATGTGACGGTTACGCGCGCTCCCGAGAGCCTCGAACGAATGCTTATGTTCAGGACAATGCCGGAAGAGCTATTCTGTACTGTAATGTCAATGTGTCACGCAAAGAAAAGGGATTAATTCAAACTATAGTCTCACATAGCCTATAGTCTCAAACATACTTATAATCAAACTATCATAACAGTGTAATTTTAATTACCTCATCTGTCGACATGATGCCCTTTAAATCGCAGAGCTGGTGTAAACATATCCACATCACTATAATCAGATGCTTTCTTAACTGCTGTTTCTCACCGCTGCCATTTTTGTTGTGTGTTTATTTTGTTATTGAAACGAAAGCGCGAAGCATATTTACATATTCATCTAAACGTCACTCTCAGCAGCGTGTGCACGTAAGTGAGCACGAGCAGTAAGTTGCTGCTGAAGTTCACTTAAAGGCCACAGCGTGTCGCTAATAACAAGGGTTTATAATATCTTAAGTCATTTTGTTTCTCAAGTGAATGCGTCTTGAATTAAGAATTTTTTGATATTTTTAATGGAAAACAATACAACTAAAACTACTAAGCAAAAACATCTTTCGCAGTGTAGTATGCAAATTGTTGTCAAATTGCCTCATTGCATATTTATGGAATTGAGTTTTCATCTCAGAAATCAATTATATTTAAGATAATTTGTTTTGCATTTTAATTCAGTTAAGTGTCTGGACTTTAGTCTGATCCCTAGTAAATTGATCACATTAGAAATGCAAGATGAAGTGCATTACATTGTGGGTTACAGTATATTAGTGCACATATATCAAGCACACTGCAGAAATAGTGCTAGTGGTAGTATGTAATCCCTAGCCTCTCTCTCTATGTGTGTATTTATTTGGTATTTGTTGTGATTCGTTGATGTTGTCAATGTAGATCACTCTCGTTCTCACTCTAGTTTATCTGGTAATTTTCAGGTGATCATGTGTTTTTGGTCTCTGGACTCAATCATGATAAAAGACCCTAAAAATAAACTCAGAAACTCCATATGAGCACCAGTGAATTACTCTGGGAATCTTGGTGGTCGCAGAAGCAATTACCAGGAGGGAATCTCACCTCACCTCAAATAATCTAAAGCGTTCCTGTGAGACGCCACTGATCAGAGAGCAGTTTAGAGGTTACATTGTGCGTTTGAGTCCTGATTCGGAATAAGAATGTATTAAAACACTGAGGAGGTTTGTTTTAATTGCAGTGCTGTTGTTAACTAAAACTATTAAAACTGTATATTAAATTATGTTAAACTATATTTTGTTAATTTAAATAAAGATGAAATTAAATAAAATATGCATTTTACATGGAAAATGTAAACTTAAAAAACTTAAGGGAAGATTTTTTGAAATGTTGCCATTGCAACTATATTTCAGTTTTTCTACTTCAAAATTTCAAGATTAATTCAATGCGTTACTTGCGAATTATTTGTGAAATTTACTATCAATTTCTGAGTGAAATTTGTTTATACAACCATTTTTAGTGTAGGATTTACCTACAAAAATGTGATTTTTTTTGCTTATTACTTCTGAAAATCACAAGACTGGTCTCTTTAGATTCGGTGCAGCATGCCGAGTCAAACGATTCCCATTTTTTCCGTATCGGCCATTTTGAATGTCAGCCATTTTGAATTTTGTTGTAAAAAGCTGTTTTATGAATGCATTGGTATATCGTTATGAAACTTGGTATGTCTCATCAGCACCATGCCCTGAAGGTACTCTAAAAGTTTTGAGACAGCGCCACCTTGTGGTCAAAAATTATAATGAAATTTAAACAAAAATGCTAATAGCTTTTAATTAATTTCACCTATTGTAATGGAACTGGTCTTACAGATTCCTTGGGTCATGCCAAGAACATAGACACCAATTTTGCCATAGTTGGCCGAACTTCCTCTCCGTCATTTTGATTTTCTTTAAGAACCTGCTTTTTCGAACTCTTCCTAGACTGTTTTTCCGATTTTCACCAAATTCAAGTCAGATCATCTTCAGACCATGCTGGAAAAAAGTTACGGATTTCATGTAAATATACAAAATTTTCGTATACTGAATTAATTTGTTGGCATAATGCCAAACTGCATCTGCGGCTGTATCTCTGGAAAGATTTTACATAGTAACACCAAACTTTATGTGTGTAATTGTCACCCAAAACTGACCACACCAGATCAATTTGGTGTCAGCGCCACTTATTGGTCAAAAGTAATAAGCAATTATGTCACATTACAAGTGATTGTATCTATGAGCTTTCAACCATTTTGCTTAAAATGTCTTTACTCATTGTTGCAGTTGGTCTGATGCTCGCTGCCTTGATTTTTAGCTCCTCATTCTGCCTCATCATGCTTGGCCCCTTAATTGCTGCTTGCAGCTATATTCTTTTTTATGTATTTGTAATCTAATTGTAGGTGGTGCAATAAACTTCTGAGCTGATCCTCATTTCAAAGTAATAGGATGCAAGTGTTTTCCAAATGCATAAATATAAAATGTCATAGACGTGTGATCGATTCTAACGTGTTTATTCTCTTTCTCTTGTGTCTCCTTTCTAACAAACGAAACCCCCGAAGCGTGCAAAAGAAAAGAGCAGGACCCGAGCAAAGACAGGAGCAATACACCAAAGAAATCGCGGCTGGTTTTCACGGACCTGCAGCGAAGAACACTTCTGGCCATTTTTAAAGAGAACAAGCGTCCATCCAAAGAAATGCAGCTGACCATCTCGCAGCAGCTGGGACTGGAACTGAACACTGTAAGCAACTTCTTCATGAATGCCCGGAGACGCAGCCTGGACAAATGGCTGGACGAGGGAAGTCCGGGCAACACGTCGTCCACCTCCAGCACTTGTACCAAAGCGTGATCCCGGAGGGAGGGAGGGAGGGGGGTGGGAATGCGGGACGATGGATGAGGGTCCCTGCACCGGGGAGGGTGCAAACTTTTTAAGAGGAGAAAATCGTTCCGAGGGGCAATGAAGGGAGAGAGACTGCTTACCGGCTCACTGCTTACAGTCAGAGAAACACACAAATCCAAAGAGCGAAACGTCAGGAAAAAACACTGCTTGCTTTCTCTTCTCCGGTCCGAAGCAAGAATCATTCATCAGGAATGAAAAATTAAAGCAAATCCAAACATTGTTAACTTTCCAGTTGGCTTTGAACTGAAGAGAAGACAAAGGGTTTGCATCATTTCTCATCTGCATTCACTCTAAATTAGCTTTGATTTTCATTTCCTGGAGTGTGTGTGTGTGTGTGTGTGTGTCGAGATGTTTTAAACTATAAGGGTGAATCTCATAAACACGTGTCGAGGTCACATGTAATTAAATGCAAATTTTTTGTCTTATTTTCCAGAACAAATATCTAAACATTCTTAAATCAAGATAAAACAAGACAAAATATCTGCCAATGCAGTCAGAAAAAAAAATGAATTCGAAGAATTATTTCAAATATAATTATAATGATAAAATTCACATATATATATAGTGAAATATGACAGATTTTTTGTGAGATTCACCCCTAACAGCACAGGTTTAAGTTGGTATTGGGTTTTTCTAACACACTGAACCTGGTTTCACCTAGAAAAACGCCTGTCAGAAGCACAAAGCACAACAAACATGAAGGACACACAGATCTCTCACACCGTTATTGGCCGGCTGGGTTTGTGAGCACAATCCTGAAGCACATTAAATTTGCAATAGAACAGGGGCTGGACCACACCGATTGTTCTTCTTTGGTTTAAAAATAACTCAGGATGATACAGCCGAAGAATGAGCTTCTGTCTCTCAAACACACTTAATGAAATGACAAACACACACACACATCAGCTTCATGTTATCACGACTGTAACCGTATTATGCTAAGAAACCAAACTGGCATTGGTGATCAGGGCCTTTACAAGAGTTTAAGAGGACAATCTCCACACCAACGCCTACCAGTTTAGCTTTCCAAAGGTTCTGTCCATTTCTCTTCTCTCTTTCTCTCTCAAAGCCTCTTCACTTTACTGAGCTCTTTCATATACTCATCTCAAATTCCATCACTCATGCTCATTTATTATTGAACCGAGAGCCGGTAAGCAGTTCTCTCCTGGGTTACGCTTGAGGGCCTCTTCGGATCGCTCAAAACGGACACTAAAGACTTTTTCTATTTATTGACAAATCGACACCAAAGAAACTTTTTCTGCACCTAACTGTTCTGCAAACAAAGGACAACAAAGGAAAAAAACAACCAAAAAAAAAAAAAAAAAAAACTGCAACAAAGATGACAAAGCGAGGAACGCCGAGCCGGCGTCTTTGTTGTGTTCGGATCGGTGGAGACATTGGAAAACAGGAAGCAGAATGGGATTGGAAGGGTTTTAATGCGACGGAGCTCTTCCCACGGCATCGGCGGCTCCCGCAGGCAGAATAATGCGTCTCTCAAACGAAGTTGAAGATTGTCTTTAATGTGTGCCTATGCAGTTTTTTCAACCCAAATGGAAAGAACAACAAGAACCTCATCAGCTACAATACCAAAGATTCAGAGTTACTCCCGCCGCAATCCCATTCCCACAATGCATCGGTGCGGCGTTGCCTCTCTCCAAACATGGGACGTCTAGGATTCGGCTCTGCTTTGGTTGTTTTCCCCGTAGTCGCATCCGTCTCAGCTAAAACTAAAGGTGTAACTCAGCCTGATGGGCATACCAAAGATAAACACCTTTAAGCACATGCAATCCCAAGTAGTTTTGTTTTCATATCCCAACAGATCAGTATACCAAAGAGTTGCAAATCTTCCAGCCATTGTTGAACGCATATGCACGTTGTTTCCCAGCGCCGAATCCCACGTTTCCCATGTTTGAGAGAGCCGTTGGCGTTATTGCAAGGCACCAATGCAGCTGGTACAGAATCCATTATATTCCAACTGAAAAGCCAATAATCTGCCAAAAACGCTCACTTAATTCTGTAGAGAGGAAACTGCAGACTGTAGGTCGAATAGCTTTATCCTTTAGGTTTCTCTCTTTAAAAGCTTCTAGTCCAAAGATTCTCCAACGCCATTTGGTTGGAGCTCCATCTGCTCTTCGCGACAGTCAGGTCTTTAGGAACATGGGCCAAAGAGCTTTTCTTTGCTTGTTTTAGTACTTAAATTTTGCCAATGCCTCTGTACAATGTCTTACCCAGGTTTTGCAATATGTGATTTATTTATGTAATTTATATTTGCTATGATTGAACTTAATTTAAGTTGCCAAAACCCCTCCCCCTTTATCCTGATTAGCTTGCCAAAGTTTACATTTACTTCTTTTGCATGTTGGACACCATCAGACTTATTTATTTATGACTAAATGTGCTAGAAGGTTGTTGTTATTATTTTTTTCTTTTTCTTTTAATCTTAATTATTTAATGTTATTTAATTAGACGTAATTGTTTGGATGACTATTAGTGCATCAAAGATGCAGTGATTCTCTGTTAATTTATTAGTTAGCTTTACTTTAAAAAGCAAAATGAAGGGTGTATTTAATTTTTCCTTAGAAAGAATAATTTTGGAAACGTGTTAGCGATCAGGTTTTAGTTGCAATTCACATGTTTGTATGTTTGTATGTATGTCAAGATTTTATGTAAATCGTTTAGGTCCTTTTGTTGATTTTCTTTCGAATGAAAACAATCTCGATGTTAGCGTTCTGTCGAAGGACGAGCGCCGAATTTCAAGCCTGATGTTTTCGAGGTCGTATACGGGGCCACACGTTAACGGAGATCAACGCAGGACTCACCAAAGATAAAACCCACGGACGCTGAGAGGCCGTTTATTCATTGCTTCACTCGTAGAAGGACATAGAGGAAAATCCCTTAAAAACTAGAAAAAGCTGCTTCCAAGACTGACTTGTGTGTGTGTATAAAAGTCTTTCTATCTCTATAGTGAGAACCACAGAGGCTACCTCACTGAATTTTCCATTTGTAATTTTAATCGTGTTGATGAAACCAAAGATACCAAAGATTTCTTTTTCTCGAGGACGGTCTGCGCTTGACGCCATGCTTGGGATATTTTGATAATGCCACTCTCTCTTTCCACTCTTTTTTCTCTTCTTCCTCTTTCAGACACGAGTTCCTCCTTCTCCTCGGAAAAATAAGTGCAATGGAGCGGATGGGACTCGATGTCGAGCTGTAGTTTTTAGCGCTGTGCGGTTCTGATCGTCCGTTACCGGTCAGAATGTAAAAGACCTCGATGCAAAAACCAAATACTCCAAAAACTAAGATCTGTTTGGCACAGAAACATTAACATCGTGTTTTCTAATCAAACGCAATCCACATAATGGGACATAATATTGAAATTGATGGAAATTCGTATGTATTTTACGAGGTAGCTAAATCGTACGAATTCGTGCGATCTCACTCGTACAAATTCGTACGTTTTTTTGCAAAATCGTACGTATTTTACGAGTTGCCAATTTCGTATGAATTCGTACGAATTACCTACCGCTAACCTCACCCTTAAACCTACCCATCACTGGGTTTTAGACAAATTAGGTCGTGAGATAGCATTGTAATGTTCAGATATTTAAAATTATGATGGTTTGTTTTAGTCAATGCAGCTCTCGGTGCAGTATTTTCAATCATATGCTGCATTCCATTTATTTTCGAAAAACACTGAAAAGTACAATTTCAAAAAAAATTCCCTCAACAAACTTAGTAAATTTTGAAAATAATTATGGCAACACATTAAATTAAACATGAATTTTGAAGTCGAAAGACTGAAATAGCTAGTATTTTCTTGTAAACATAGTACAATAATCTTGGAAAACTGCAATAAAATGCCACTTTTGCAAATAATTATAATAATTATGGCAACACATTGAATTAAACATGAATTTTTGAAGTCGAAAGACTGAAATAGCATTTTCTTGTAAAACGTACAAAAATAATCTTTTTTTTACAACTTTGAAAACATTTTTTTTTTTTTTACAGTGTACCTACTTGGAAATGTGCAATAAAATGCCACTTCATACTTAGAAACTTGTACAACTGCACTGCAAAAATTATTTTCTTCATCAGCATTTTTGTCCTGTTTTCTTATACAAATATCGAATTCATAAATCAAGATACATTTACTTGAGAAGCAAATGACTTCAAATATCTGCTAATGGCGTCAGAAAAATAAACGATGCAAAGGGAAAACAAGATTATTTTTCTGACTCCATTGGCAGATATTTGTTCTTGTTTTAAGCTTAAACTCACTTGTTTAGATATTTGTACTGGAAATCAAGACAAAACACTGAGGAAGAATTTTTTTTTTTTTTTGTAGTGTAGTCAGCAGGCTACCGTTAAGATGAACCTGATAGACATACACATGTAAGCAAATAAAATACATCAATTCGTTCTTACACCACATGTTGATGAAACCGGTTTGGCAAACCTTATTAAGAAGAAATATTCCACTGTTTAAGCCAGTTAAAATAAACTTTCTCAAAAGATCTAAATCCATTCTGTTAAAAACAACGTTGGTGTTTCTGTGCACGACAAACTCCAAAACCAAAGACCAACGAATCATCTCGTACCAGACCGAAGAGAATGATAGGGACGACTTTTAGGAAAACACGGCTGTTGTCGGCAGCTAAAGACACAGATGGGATCGTATTGATCCGTTCTGCTGCAGGTCGTACATCATTCCGTCCTGTTGGAAAAGTAACACATTTAGGTTACTTGTGAAAAACTAGAATCTGTTAACAGGGACACGAGCGTGTCACGTATTGATCGGCCGGTCATTAGGTCAATATTCTTAGCAGTGATTCTGTATTTATGATGTGGAAGAAATCTGATCCCTCCTCAGTTTGTCTTGTTTTCCTACGAATATCTAAACAATCTTACTTGAGAAGCAAAACTACTTTTTTTTTTTTTTAATTAATCGATGCCCCTGATGGAGAAAAAAAAAAATGAGATGGGAGGAAAAATTATATTTCAATGCTTTTGCATTCTCTCGCAAATGTTTAGCGTTCCCCGAGAAACGTTGCGTTCGCTCGCAAATCTTTTGGGAGAACGAATGCAAAGTTTCTCGGTTAAACGCAAAACTTCTGCAAGAGAATGCGTCAGAAAAATAATCTAGTTTTCCCTTTAAATTAAGGTTATATTTCTGACTCCATTGGCAGATATTGCTTCTCCAGTAAATGTAGGTTATCTTGATTTAAGATAGATATTTGTACTGAAAAACAAGACAAAAGTACTGAAGAAGAACATAATTTGGTTACACTTTATTTCAATGGTAAGAGGCCGAAAATAAAGTGTTACCAATCATTTTTTTTCAGTGTGCATTGATTAAACCAAAACAGATTCTCTCCAAAGTCATATTTAAACATTTAGAGCGCTTTTGTTGTAAAGTATGAGATATTGTTGGATGAGTGCCTTGCTTGAACCAAAGCGAAGTTTCGACCTCTCTGTTTCTTCTTCTGTTAGTACCTCAGCGACAGGAAAAACCCGGCAAACGCGGGTGTTATGGTGCTTTGCAATGCAATCCTGCAAAGAACAAAGACTAACTATACCAAAGGCTTTCTATACTTCTGTTCTCTCTCCTCTTTCCTCTCCTTTGAATGGTTGCAAAGCTTTAAAAAGAAAAAAGAAAAAACCCCGGAGCATGTCGAGGGCGCAGACCGTGCTTTTCTTACCAAATTTTTCTCGGATATACCTCATAGAAGATAGTGTTAGGGTATTGTTATTATAGCGTATGTATTAAATTATTCACTTACTCTTATTTTTTAGTAACTGTGACTTAAGACAAACCAAGAAAAAAAGCTTTATACATCTTAAGTTGTGATTTTTGTAATAGCTGAGGTTCGCTTACCAAAAACACAATGCTTGTCTTTTTCTCTCTTGTTAATGTGACAACTTTCACAATTTCTTTGTGGTGCAAGTTTTACGAAATTCTGATTTTATTTTTTTGTGAAGGGTGGCTCATATTCTCAACAAGGATATTATTTTTGGATTTGGAAAGGTTGGTTGCTAGAATGAGCCTCGAGTTTACAGTTTTCATACGCTTCTGTTGTACAGTCCGCTTCGATTTCATTTACAACATCCATTTCTCTTTCAATTCTTTTCTCGTTCTGTGTGGAAATGTAGCATTACAGCCGTCATTCAATGCCGTAGCCTTGATTTATGCATGAGTATCTTTACGGTTCTAGCTAGCGTGTAATGCATTGTCGTTAAATAGCTTTTAAGTTCTGGATCCGTCTCATTTTCATTTTTTTTTAAACTGAGCCTCATTTTTTGCATGTTGGCCTGATCTAATTCTTGAAGAGTTCATCTCAGATGTGTATAGAAACATCGTGCACTTGATCAGTTCGGTTTTCGATCGCACCGTGAAAATAAGTGAATCAGATTTACCCTGGTAAACAAACTGATCGCTTTCCATTTGAACGAATCTTTCTGATCAAGTGTAGCGTGACTGTTAATCTTCCATTATCTCAGAAACAGAAACCCATCAGCTGTATCCCATGTGTGTTTGGACTAAATTTTGACTCGCAAATTGTCAGATAAGAGTTATCGGTCTGTACTGAATCATTCTGCTCTAGATGTGTCTACCAATCCTGTCCAAAAATACAACAGCTAAACATCCTCAAATACAGGATGAAATGTACCAGACAATCTTCTAATAAAGTAAAACACTTCACTCTTTTGAGAACGAAAGTCCACACAGACGTTGCAGGAGATAAAGTGAGTTTTGACGTCTTGTGTTTTCAAATGAAGGAAATTCCAAAGATCGCGTATAACTGGATGTAACGCTTGAACCGACCGAGGGATATTATGGACTGTATTCCAAAGATCTGCTTTGAAAATGGATTGGAAACGGATTCTTTTCTTTTTCAGTTTCATCATTTGACATTTTGTTCATTTGTTGATTTGTTAAATCATTATATTCATGTAAAAAAATGGATTTTTGTTGTTGGAATCACAAGAGAAAATTGATCAAATTTTAGTTTTGCATTCATGATCAACGTCTTTGAAACATTCAAAGTACATGTTCTTCCACAAAATGTTTGACCCATAAATAAAGAGAACAAGTGATTTTATTCCGAAACCATTTGTTTGGTCAATCACAACAATAAAACCTGTCTCATGATGTAAATGTAAATTTTGCATTGTTTCACAACTTGTCCAAAGATTTCCACTCAAATGAACATTGACGAATTAATCACCCACTTTTTTTAGCTGCATTGGTTCCGGAAGTATTTTTTCCATTCATTTCTCCCATAGGGATTTTTAAAACGTCTTCTTGTCATAAATCATAAACCAAGCCAGCCAGCTATGAGGTGAATCAAAACATTACAAACTTTGATTTGAAGCAAAAAGGTACTTGAAAATTGACAAAAATACAAGACTGGGCTTTAGTGAGGGAAAGAACTACAATCCCATGAAGCATTGCGAACAGCATAATCGAATTTAAAACAATAGAGAAATATAAAACTACTAATTTGTTGATTATTTATATACAATATATTTTAAGTTGATTGCATAGACTGACTCAATTATGTCATTCGCAGTGCTTTGAGATCTAACGAGATCTTGGTGCTTTTCCTGATTGGTGGAATTTTATGTACAGCATCATGGGTAATGTAGTTTTTAATCACGAATTCCACTGTTAAACACGATTATTTCAAAAATAAGCTATGCAGGTTGACGGCTTTAACAGAAGCAAACACTATCGAATAAAAACCTCGTAGCCGTGCACAGTAGGGCTGTCTTTAATGGTTTATAAATTATCGTTAAAAATCAATTTCCCTATGGAGAAAATGGAGTTTTTACCTCTGGAACCCAAGTGCTGAGCTCTATTTAACAGTTTTATAAAGTATTTGAGTTTCAGTTAATTTCCTTACACACACAGAACACAGGTACATAGAACTTAATTGGGTTTTGAAAAAAAATTTACGTACAATTGTTCTCATTTTCATTCAACAAATGAAATAATCATTTTTCAAACTTCAAGAAGAAATGATATCGTCAGAATATTTGAAACCATTAACATGTACAAATTCAAAACTATACTTTCACATTGCAAACACCAGCACACATCTCACAGAACATGTCGAATAGATGTCAGGAAATCAAGAACAATTCATTAAAACACCTGAAGCGTCTGCCTCTATTTTGCATGTGTTTGAGTCATTCTCACGTCTGGATCTGAGCAGGCGATGGATTGTCCAAACGCTTCCATCAACTCAGTGTATAAATTTTCCTACAATCAGGTGGGATTTACCAAATAGTATTTGAACCTCTCATCTGTGCAATATTAATATCTGTGTTTGAATAAAAAAAAGAAAAAAAAAAATTGAAAAAAGAAACAATGCTACTTAAACTACAAACTCAGTGTTGTCATTGTCGACTGTTTCTGCATCACATGATTTTTTTCTGGCAGTGTTGAAAGTTGTTGCTCAGCAAAGTGAAACATCCTTTTTTTCTTCCAGCACATTCTGTTTGTGTGTTTGTGCACAGATTTTCCTGTCTTTTACTGCATTACATTTGACCATTGCTCAAGGCATTGGTGTTTCTGTCCGCGTCATTCTCAGAAGTTTATTTTGGTTTGAGTTTCTTGTTTTTTTTGGTCACTATCATCAGATGGTAGTGTTGTGCTCTTTGCTCTTCAATAAATGACCTTGATTCATTCATCTTAAAAACTGTGCCATTTGTCTTTACTAAAGAATAATCCCGATTTCCCCCTTGTAAGTGTCTGTTTGTAGTAACAAAAATTTCCAGAAGTTAAAATACATTTGGTAACACTAATTAACCTGGAATATAGCCTACTGAAATTTCAGACTAAAGATTTTAACTGAGTATAAATCCCAACATAACAAGATTAAACACTAACACATCTCTTCCTACATTTTTTTTTTTTTTTTGTGCAAAAACACAAAATAATGCTTAATTTCAACATTTATTCTCCTTATGCAAAGCATGCTGGGAACTTTGCCGCACTCGTCCTGATTAAGTTTAGCTTAGTGCAGTTAGTTCACGTAACTTTCTTCTATAAAGTATAATGAACTTTCAGTAATACTTGAGTGAAATAAACTCAAACTCAAGCGGTCACATGGTACAAGTCGGAGCGATCAGAAAATTCAGAGTTTACAAGTTGTAATTATGAGTTCTATGAGGACATGAACGCTTTTTTACAAGTCGGAATCTCGTAATTATGGTTATACGACAAGGAGTGAACTCTCCTTGTCGTAAGACCAAGACCCAAACCGAAACCAAGACAATTCAACAGCCACACAGCAAAACCAGAAGTGTAGTCAAGACCAGACTTCCAAGACCAAAACCAAGCCAATCAAGACCAGAGGTGTGGTCAAGACCAGACCTCCAAGACCAAGAACAAAACCAAGAGAAAGACCAGAGGTGTAGTCAAGGCCAGACCTCCAAAACCAAAAGCATGACCAATCAAGACCAGAAGTGTAGTCAAGATCAGACCTCCAAGACCAAAACCAAGCCAATCAAGACCAGAGGTGTAGTAAAGACCAGACATCCAAGACTAAAACCAAGACCAATCAAGACCAGAGGTGTAGTCAAGACCAGACCCCCAAGACCAAAACCGAGACCAATGAAGACCAGACCTCCAAGACCAAGAACAAAACCAAGAGCAATCGAGATTGGTCTTGCTCTTGGTTTTGGTTTTGGACTTGGAGGTCTGGTCTTGACTACACCTCTGGTCTCGATTGGTCTTGCTCTTGGTTTTGTTCTTGGTCTTGGAGGTCTGGTCTTGATTGGCTTGGTTTTGGTCTTGGAAGTCTGGTCTTGACTACACTTCTGGTTTTGCTGCGTGGCTGTTGAATTGTCTTGGTTTCGGTCTGGGTCTTGGTCTTACGACAAGGAGAGTTCACTCCTTGTCGTATAACCATAATTACGAGATTCCGACTTGTAAAGGTGTAGTCAAGACCAGACCTCCAAGTCCAAAACCAAAACCAAGAGCAAGACCAATCAAGACCAGACCACCAAGTCCAAAACCAAGAGCAAGACCAATTAAGACCAGAGGTGTAGTCAGGACCAGACCTCCAAGACCAAAACCAAGAGCAAGACCAATCAAGACTAGAGGTGTAGTCAAGACCAGACCTCCAAGTCCAAAACCAAGAGCAAGACCAATCAAGACCAGACCTCCAAGTCCAAAACCAAGAGCAAGACCAATTAAGACCAGAGGTGTAGTCAGGACCAGACCTCCAAGACCAAAACCAAGAGCAAGACCAATCAAGACCAGACCTCCAAGTCCAAAACCAAGAGCAAGACCAATTAAGACCAGAGGTGTAGTCAGGACCAGACCTCCAAGACCAAAACCAAGAGCAAGACCAATCAAGACTAGAGGTGTAGTCAAGACCAGACCTCCAAGTCCAAAACCAAGAGCAAGACCAATCAAGACCAGACCTCCAAGACCAAAACCAAGAGCAAGACCAATTAAGACCAGAGGTGTAGTCAAGACCAGACCTCCAAGTCCAAAACCAAGACCAATCAAGACCAGACCTCCAAGTCCAAAACCAAGAGCAAGACCAATTAAGACCAGAGGTGTAGTCAGGACCAGACCTCCAAGACCAAAACCAAGACCAATCAAGACCAGACCTCTAAGACCAAGGACAAGAACAAAACCAAGAGCAAGACCAATCGAGACCAAAGGTGTAGTCAAGACCAGACCTCCAAGACCAAAAACAAGAGCAAGACCAATCAAGACCAGACCTCCAAGTCCAAAACCAAGAGCAAGACCAATCAAGACCAGACCTCCAAGACCAAAACCAAGAGCAAGACCAATTAAGACCAGAGGTGTAGTCAAGACCAGACCTCCAAGTCCAAAACCAAGACCAATCAAGACCAGACCTCCAAGTCCAAAACCAAGAGCAAGACCAATTAAGACCAGAGGTGTAGTCAGGACCAGACCTCCAAGACCAAAACCAAGACCAATCAAGACCAGACCTCTAAGACCAAGGACAAGAACAAAACCAAGAGCAAGACCAATCGAGACCAAAGGTGTAGTCAAGACCAGACCTCCAAGACCAAAAACAAGAGCAAGACCAATCAAGACCAGACCTCCAAGTCCAAAACCAAGAGCAAGACCAATCAAGACTAGAGGTGTAGTCAAGACCAGACCTCCAAGTCCAAAACCAAGAGCAAGACCAATCAAGACCAGACCTCCAAGTCCAAAACCAAGAGCAAGACCAATTAAGACCAGAGGTGTAGTCAGGACCAGACCTCCAAAACCAAGAGCAAGACCAATCAAGACCAGACCTCCAAGTCCAAAACCAAAACCAAGAGCAAGACCAATCAAGACCAGACCTCCAAGTCCAAAACCAAGAGCAAGACCAATTAAGACCAGAGGTGTAGTCAGGACCAGACCTCCAAAACCAAGAGCAAGACCAATCAAGACTAGAGGTGTAGACAAGACCAGACCTCCAAGTCCAAAACCAAGAGCAAGACCAATCAAGACCAGACCTCCAAGTCCAAAACCAAAACCAAGAGCAAGACCAATCAAGACCAGACCTCCAAGTCCAAAACCAAGAGCAAGACCAATCAAGACTAGAGGTGTAGTCAAGACCAGACCTCCAAGTCCAAAACCAAGACCAATCAAGACCAGACCTCTAAGACCAAGGACAAGAACAAAACCAAGAGCAAGACCAATTGAGACCAGAGGTGTAGTCAAGACCAGACCTCCAAGATCAATATAAAGGGGACCATCAAAATAAAGTGTTACCCAGAAATTAAGTCAAACTGGTTAGTAATAAGTGAAGCTGGTAAGTTTTTTAATCCTCCTCTGCTGAGATCTTGAAAGATTTAATGTCTTTTATTTGCAGTTGATTTCATCTAAGGCTGTGGCTGGAAATCATCATATTAGAATGATTTCTGAAGGATCATGTGACTGAAGACTGGAGTAATGATGCTGAAAATTCAACTTTGATCGCAGGAATAAATTACATTTTAACATATATTCACAAAGAAAACAGTTATTATAAATTGTAATAATATTTCACTTTTTTTACTGTATTTTTGATCAAATAAATGAGTTCTTTCAAAAACATTATTAATCTTACCAACCCCAAACTTCTGAACGCACACTGAATGTTTGTCATGTCAATATAAACAAAGTATTTTAAGCATTTCATTAAACAGAAGCAAAGACCAAAACATAAACTTACCTAAAAGTTTAATACTTTTTATTTGCATTGTATCACCAAGCACTTGAAACTCTCAGCTTTCCTCTGGCAAGTGGCTTATGATGGTGTGATTTCTGTCAAACATCTTTCTCTCAATCTATTGCTTATTTCCGTCAAGGCTGCTGGGGTAACAGGCGTTTGTGTTCCCGTCTTATCGGGTGACATTTGGCTTTTCATTACTTGTGAGGAGGATAAGAGCCGAGAGATAAGGTGTGACATTAAGAGATCGTTCGTACTCACATGTTGTGGAGAGACAGACGCCAGTCAAAGAACACGCTGACAGCTGACATCGACGAGTTTCATGCTTAAAACTGAGCTGGAAAAGGGCACATTCACCACATAAATCCATCCAAACACGAGCACAGAGAACAGACAGAGAAGATTCACCTTCAAACCTAAACTGAAGTTTACATAGTGAAACAGAGCTTCACTGAAAGTACCAAATAACAAAGTTTTCTGCCTAAAAAATGAACAGTACTTTAGCTTCAATGTCCTTAAAAGTTCATTTATTAGTGCGCAAAATTGTGAATTTATTAATAGTATACTGATTTTTTTCTCTTTTTGAAAAAAAGTGGTTATATAGTGGAAATATCTTGAATTTCAGTGGATTCACACTCTCAAATGCTCAGGAGGATGAATAAAAACCAGCAAAAAAAAAAAAAAATTCTGTTGCATTCTTCAATCAGAATTACCATGATTATGAATTTCTGACTAGTTAAAAAATATTCCTCTCATGCAAACTCAATTAAACCAATTCCTCCTTCTTATCCATTAAAAACCACAAATAATATTGCTGATAATACTGATGCACTTTCTTTTCAGTATTTTGCAGTGGTGAATTAATAAGCAATATTAAGTATTCTGTTGTCAACAATAATGATTTTGCACATGAATGTATTTGACACTATTATAGCTTTAAAAATTGTTTTTTTTTTTTATTAGTTTTGTGTATTTTCCAAATAGGTTTTTGTCATTTTGTTGATTTTTGTCTACATTATTTTTAAAATATTTTTTATTTCAGATTTCGTTTTAGTTGTTTTAATACATCAAGTTAAGCATAATGTTGGCAACTAGCTGAAATAAAATAAGTAATTTTTTTTTTTTTTTTAAATATTTTTTTATTTATGGTTTTAGTTTAAGTTTAAGAATAACAACCCTGGTTTCCAAAAGAAAAGACACTTTAAACTGATGAATTTGCAACAAATAAATTTATTTCCAATAAACAGATTCACATCTCTGACCCTCTGAGATATGTACACGATTCATTCAGCTCTGCTTTCAGTGTAACTACATGTTTAATAAAACTACAGATCACATAAATCAGAAAGACCGCCAACTCTTGAATATGATGATACAATTATTACACAACAACTACATGAACGGTGCAGAGAAAACCTGTTAAAATGAACTTCGACGCTGAGACAGAGGCTTCTGGGTAAGTCTTGTTTGGAAGCATTTATATCTGTGTTTTCTCTCCGAATAGAGCAGATGATGAAGTGTTTTCCTGATTTCACTCCGTTATTAAATAATAAAGATTCTACAGATTCAGTATTTTCAGTGTAAAATTAGACCAGAGCGATTCGTAAGGAAGATGAACATGAAAACAAGCAATTTCAGAATTTCACAAAGAACATGTCTGGGTTACATCTCACCCCAAAATTAAGAAATGAAGCATATTTTGCATTGTGACATTGCTTTCATGATAATCAAACACATTTTGAGTGCAACAAATACTAATATGATGCATCCTGACAATCTGAATAATAAATCAGGTGTTTACGAATTTGGGGGAATTGTGCTTTACTGTCATGACAATAACATCACAATCCTAAATATTTTAATGAACCTAAACCTAATAAAGTAGTAAAATGTAATTTTCTTTATTTTTTTACTTCTGATTTTTTTTTGGACGAAATGAAGCGATCAGACATCAAACAGCAGCGAGACATATGTTGTGCGTTTCTGCAGCTGAATCCAGAGTAAAATCTGGTGGAAGTTATGATCAAAATCAGTCTATATATGTGTTGTAGCCTTATCCAGTGTGATGAAATGATCATTAAAGAAAGATTAAACCTGTACTAAGTGTAAATAAACAGCATTTTACCATCTAAATCTTAATTAATAAACACCAACATATGCTGGAAACAATCACGCCTCAGAGAGTCATCAGGGTTGATGTGGGGCAGGTGCTTCTTACAAATAATTTAATGCAGATTTAATTTTTATTCTGAAAAAACAAAAAACACTGGTAACAAGTTAATAACCACTACATTATCCACTAAAATCTTAAAGTATAGAGAGAGAACGAAGACAAAGTGCTGACGTTTTACTTCTCAAAATATGCATATTTGCTAATGTAATAAGGCAAAGTTAGAAACACGTGAGTGAGGACAGGCCACAAAAACATCCTTATGATGGAAGAAACAGAAGAGAAACAGAAATCCAGTGTACAGCAGAGTCCAAAACATCTCATTTAAACCTGGATTATATACATTCACACAAATTACTGATCATGTGACTCTGTACTGACGGCCATTTTATTATTTTCACTGAAGCTCAAGATGCTCTTTGATCATCTCAAATAATAATTAGAATGATAAATTATTATCATTATATTTACATACATTTTCAATTGATGTACGGGTTTCAAAGTACATTTTTTTGATTACAAAAAAAACAAGCAAACAAATAAATCAAATTAAAAAGCATTTCTCTCAGTCTTTTGGACTCAACTGTACATCTGTGCAGAATGACCAAAAACAAAGATTTGTGGGGTAAGAAAGGTCCATGGAGAAGAAATGTAATTTCTCGTTCCCCACTGCCTTCTCTCTCTCTCTGTGTCTGTCTTTCACCACATCTGTCCTTTCCAATCGTCCATCTGATCAGTCTCTCTCCCTACAGAATCACTCACTGCTTCATTTCTCCTCTCTGCTCCATCATCCCCCTGTTTCTCCATCTCTCTCTCTCTCTCTCTCTCTCTCTCTCTCTCTCTCTCCCTGCAGAAATCAATGCTCCTCTCAATTAGAGGTCACAGAGCCGCTGCTGCAGCGTTACACTTTTCAATTACCAGGAGGATCCTGCAGCCCTCAGACACACACACACACACACACACACACACACTTATATTATTTATATATGCAAATTATATATAATTTTTAAGTATATATATACACACACACATACATACACATTTTGAGGTGAAAAATGGCGTGGATGTTTTCTTGAGATTCACCTATGAAAAGAACAGACCATGACAGAGAGAGAGAGAACAGGAAATGACCATAAACAACAAGGGACCTGTTACAGGAAATGGAAGACATGCTAACACTTCTAGATCATGTGACTCCATGGCAAAAGAAGCTAAAGGCATTTTAAAAACACACCAACAGAAGCGGTTTCTACTCTAACCATCCACACGCTGATAAATAACCATGAAACTGCGTTTACTCTTCGGATCGTTAAAGGCACGAGATATCGAAGGCTCTGAGTGGAGCGACGGATCGCCAGAGTAGCGTTATGAAGCGTAGGCACGAGCGACCCTGCAATGAGAGGGCAACCGCATGGGTCGAAGGTCAGAGACGCTTCCACTGCGGTTTCAGATGGGAGGCGCTGCGCAGCGGGAGTTTATCAAAGGAATGAACTTCTGTCATCACCTTTCAAACCCGTGTGACTTTCATTCTTCTGTGAAGACGTTTAATCCTATAAAATTAAGAGATAATGTGGAAAAAGTACTTTAAAATTGGGCCTTTTAGTATACAGTAATTGTACGGTGGACAGGGGTCAGCATGAGCACCCCGACTGGTCTGCGGCTATTCAGCCCCATACGCAACAAACTGCGACGCACTGTGGATTTAATATCAGCATCTGCACCAAATTACATATTTTTGCTCTGAATGAAACCGAGCTATTTTTTCTCATTATATCAGACTATATGAGCCATAAAAGTATCAAATATGATACCTAACAAAAAACATATATGCACACTTTTTAAAAAATGTTTAATTTCAAAAACTTGATGTCATTCACATGACTTGTGCAATATATTCAACTACATTCAGTCATATGATGCTTTAATGGTTTTTGGAGCTCAATATCTCCACAGAAGAAATGAAATCACGCAGGTTTGAAAGCACATGAATGAATGTGAACTATTCCTCTGAGGACGATCTGATGCACACACAGTTTTAGCACCATGTTTTGTTTTGTGTTTACACTGAAAAACTGGTTAATTTGTTCCACGCTGACTGTTTTTGCATTTTTTTCGGACTGCATTTAGTTGTTTAAGGGAAGACATGATCACATGCTAGGAAAAAAAAAAAAAACTGGACAGAAAGACCAAGTAAGAAAAACAAAAAGGCGAAGAGGTTTCAGCTGGAATGAATGCCGGGATTAGTGCATTTATCTTCAATTGTCACGGTCCGGCTTCCCCGACAACCTCCTCTCCGACCCGCACGGGTTCAAGCTAACCTAGAGCCGCCGCCTCGGTCCGGTCCTTCCAATCGGTGAGAGGGGAATGATGACACGGCTGCCGAGAGGTCAGAGGTCAGGGTTTCTGGCTGGCGAAAAAGGCCTTGGTCTGACCGCAGGTGGGGTTGACGCACAGCGGACAGCGGAGGGTGAGCTGGCGGGAACACGGCTCGTTGGACTTCAGATGGGACTGAACCAGATCAGCCAACGCCTGAGAGACAGACAGAGAGAGACTTTTTAAAGTACTTTTTCTCATTATCTCTTAATTACATTCAAAACTAAACAGTATAAATATTGATTTTATATGAAATGATCACGTGTGCTGCTGTAGAGACGCTCTTACCCTGAAGAACAGTGGATTTCCATTCAGAGATTCTGCTCGTCTGATGTTCTCCACTCCACACTGAAAACACATGACTCGGTCAACATTCACGTCACTACATCTGCATTACTGTACATGTACAGAGACAGAGACTTTTGAATGAAAATGTAATAATGGCTTTTCTTTTCATAATGACAAAATGAAGGTCGTGTTGATGGAAAAAATATATATATTTCAGTGTTACTTTTGTATTATTGATAAGTTGTTAATGCTTTGAATTTTTGTTTTTATTTTCATTTTAAAGTAATTTGATTCGTTTTTATTTTTAAATGTCTATATACTTTTATATATTTTTTAAATAAAAATGCATTTTTAAATAAAGTTTGTTTATTTGATTTGATTTCAGTTAATGTTTATTTTATTTCAAGTAATGAAAATGATTTCTTATAGTTTTTGTTTTAGTTAATAATAACCCTGGTGACATTATTGCTCAAAATGTGCACACAAACCCACATTTTACATTTTATGCCATATTAACAAATAATATCACAGTCCAAAGTTGCATATTATTTTAAGGTATCCTTGTTACAGTGTAATTATACACTACTTTTCAAAATTTTGGGGTTTTTAATGTTTTTGAAAGTCTCTTCTGCTCATCAAGGCTGAATTTATTTGATCAAAATATTTACAGTATATATACTGTATATATATAATATATATGTATATATATATATATATATATATATATATATATATATATATATACAGTAAAATTGTGAAATATTATTACAATGTAAAATATCTGTTTTCTATGTGAATATATAGTAAAGTGTAATTTATTCCTGTGATCAAAGCTGAATTTTCAGCATCATTACTCCAGTCTTCAGTGTCACATGATCCTTCAGAAATCATTCTAATATGATGATTTGCTGCTCAAGAAACATTTCTGACTATTATCAATGTTGAAAACAGTTCATATTTTTGTGGAAACATCATACATTTGATTTTTCAGGATTCTTTGATGAATAGAAAGTTCAAATGAACAGCATTTATTTGAAATTAAAAAACTTTTGTAATATTATAAATGTCTTTACTGTCACTTTTGATCAATTTAATGTGTCATAAATAGAAGTATTAATTTCTTTCAGAAAAATTAAAACTGACCCCAAACTTTTGAACGGTAGTGTATTTAATTTAGTAAGTGTACTTACTATACGGTTAGGGTTTGGTTTACGTTTAGTTGCATGTCGTTGTGCATAATTTACTTTTATAACTACAGTAAGTACATGTAACTTGTGTAACAAGGACACTGTAAAATAAATCAAGTCCTGATGATCACACAGTAAATCCCACATCTACACGGAGAGCCGGCGTGAAGCGGCACAGATCCAGAAGATCAGAGAGGAGGGAATCTCCTGATCGGATGGGATCGGTCTCCTGCTGCAGACGGACGGATGAGGGCGACAGATCGATCACACACTAATGCTGTAGCCGGAGGGCAAACGCACCGACTGCACCGCATGAGTCTGGGAAACACGCTCATCTTCACCCTCGGACTCTTCAGAACTGCAGCGGTGGTCGATGAGTCTCAGATATGAGTGCAGAGGTGAAGGGTCAAAGATCAGCTCAGCTCACGGTTAATAACAGACGCTACAGTGACGGGAATCAACTAACCTTCAGTAGTTCAGTACTAGAGTAGGTGGAGAGTGAAGGTAGATCAGCTGTTCTCATGATTGAGGAGATTTTGAAGTTACAAGCTACTGTAAAAGGTACCAGTGTACCGTGACAAAGCATGTTTTTTTTTCTAGTGGTTATTATACACTGGTTATTATAGTTTATATAGTTGTAAACATGGATATTTTTCCTACAAAAAGCCATGGCTTCACTTCAGAAGGTCTTTATTAACCCAGTGGAGTTGTATGGATTATTTTTATGATGGATGGATGTGCTTTTTTTGGGCTTCAAAATGTAATATTACCATTCACTCCCATTATAAAGTTTGGAAGAGCCAGAATATTTTTTAATATAACTCTGATTGTGTTCGTCTGAAATAAGATAGTCGTATACACCTAGGATGGCTTGAAGGTGAGTAAATCGTGGAATAATTTTCATTTTTGGGTGAACTATCCCTTTAAATACTGCTGGTCATCATTACCGTATATAAAGTATAAATACTACCGTCAGATAAATGAGGTGTTTAAGTTGTGTATTCTAGGTTTTCTAGTTGTATCTGTTCATTCTTATTATACAATATGAAAAATATTTACAATAGAATGATATAAATACATTTTATTATTGTATTACTACTACTAATAATATATTAGTATTATATAAGTAGTATATTATATAATAGCAATATATTATAATAGTAATATATTATACATATATAAATATAATTGTTATTAATAATAAGAACATTATTAATATTAAGTATAATTACTATTAATATACATAGTATTACTCTAAATTATAATATAACAACGATATACATACATATATAATAAATATATTATACATATTATTATTATTATTAAGAAAAAATATTGTGCAAGTATAAAATATTACTTTAAATGTTTAATACAATATGAAAAAAAAAAAAAAAAAAATATATATATATATATATATATATATATATAAAAGCATCATACATATATATTTATACATACATGTATTAACATATATAACACATTATATATATATATATATATATATCTACTACTACTACTACTACTACTAATAATAATAATAATACAAATAGTATTACTCTTAAATTTATATGTAGCATGTTACATGTAGCTTGGCTGTTGACTACTTTAAATTATAAGGAGCTTCACTGAAACTGTCAAAAACTTCACTGAAATTCTCACACACACACACACACACACACACACACACTCTCACCTCTTCTCCGAGGATCTGTGAGTACTCGATGTCGAGTTCGTGCAGAGTTTCGATGTGGTCGCTGGTGAAAGCGATGGGCACCAGCAGGAGATTCTTCTTCCCGCGCTGACACAGGCCCTTGATGACCTCATCAGTCTGCGGCCCCAGCCACGCCATCGGCCCCACCTACAGGAGCCCAGAAGGGACACAATTCACATCACCTTCACACGCAGAGCTCAGCTATGGAAGCCCATCTCCACCACATAAGAAAAAAATTATGCTTTTATAAATAATAATTATGCCACAAAAAAAAAGACATACTAAATTGAAATTATAACATAGTATGTCGAAATTATGATTTAAAAAGACTGAGTTTTTATGTCAATTTCAACTATCATAATTAAGATTTACCAAAGCATGATTTTATTTCTGATGTGGCAGAAATGGGCTTCAATACTCAGCTCTATTCTAAGACTCATTAAGAATGTTAGTGCAGTTACAGCAAATGACCACTAGATGCCTCTGTTTATCAGCTGGTCTAAAACTACAGTATCGAAATCATTACAAGAAAAAACACCAGGGGAACAGATACTGAGTGAAAAGTTTACTCAATTTACTGACTTTATCTGAAACATACTTGTTATTTTCACTTAAGTACCAAAAACATACTTGAATGAAAATAAAAAAGTGTGACTAAGTATTTAAAAAATAAATTTTTTATGACTCTGAATCATCTTCTTAAAAAATATTTTGTCAGACAGACAAAATATCTTTGGGTTGAAGAGGGAAAACAAAAAATGATGAAGAAAATAAGGTTACACTTTATTTTACAGTGACGTAATTATATTGTAATTACTCAAATAAGTACTGTGTAATATTAATTAACTACATGTCCATACTATAGAGTTAATGTTAGGGTTTGGTTTAGGGTTATATACTTGTAATTATGCATAATAATACTGTTATTACTATAGTAAGAACATGCAGTAATGTGTAACTACGTCACCTTAAAATAAAGTGTTACCGAAAATAATCTGCAAAAATGTAACGAGACCTTTTCAAGTCAGAAAATAAAATTGTAGGGAGTTCAGAAACGTAACCAAGTAAAAGTACAAGTAGAGTACTAGAATAAAGTAGAGATCGCCCAAAATAATATTAAAAAAATATTACTATTTACACCCCTGAAAAACAATCATTACATGAGGTTTAATAATATCTGGATGTGTGTCTCAACAGGTCATGTTAGAGTTAAAATCTTTGCATTTTGAATTTTTTTTTTTCTGTTTCTGAAGTGAAATGCAGAAGCCAATTCAATCAGCTGCAACTGTATATTTCCTTACATTTTATGCACATTTTGAGATATAAATGCTGGATGAAATCGCAAGGATGAGCATAAAATCTAACTTCTCCAGAAGTGACGATTTTGTCTTGAACACATAGGATGGAAATGCTGCTTTATTGTTTGTTGCGATATTCCAAGTTAAATTCACAACTTCGGATGGAAACATAGCTATTGACATGAAGCGATCGTGACCTTTGACTGCCAGACGAGTCTGTAGGGGTTACAGTGGCCTAACCGGTCCATCACCCTCTGAACTGTAGCGCCAACCTCCTGTGGGTACGGATCGCCCCTGTTCACCACCTAAACACACACACACACACACACACACTTTATTAGTTTTTATTCTAAACAACAAACGAACGCATCAGACATTCAGTGTGACTCACAGAGAGCGGCAGCGAGTGAGCCGAGAACAGAATCACCACGTCATCTCTCTTCTCCGGAGGAAACTTCTCCAGCTCGTTACGAACGTGTTCAGCAAAACACTGAAAGAAACCACAAACATCACCTTTAATCGCAGCTAGAGACGTTACATAACAGGAATAGTTTACTAAGATTAAAAAAGATTTTTTACAGTGTGTGCATATGTTACCTCAACCAGTAGAGGGTGTGTCGGCCACCTGTCAATCACACTCCAGCGCATCTTTGGCCTGTCAGTGCGGTTGCTGTAGTATCTGTATATAGCGTTCAGACTGCTGCCTGTCACACACATTCACAGATCACACTTCAGATGCATCAGAAAGATGATTTTATGAAACATGTAGCAATTACAAAACCTAAGGGTCAAATTTACTATCAGTATTTAAAAAGACCATTATGTTCTTGTTCAAAATCTTGATGTTGTTTTTGGGCTACACTAGATTGAGTGTTGATTGTATTCTCCATTGTTGCAGCTCCTCTCTTCCCAGTCTGTCAGTAACGCTCTGTTTAGTTCCTGTCTCTATGAAGCCCCTCCTTCTGAAAATCACAATGTGCTCTGATTGGTCAGCTGGAGCAGTGTGTTGTGATTGGTCAAGCACTTCAAGCATGTTTGGGAAAAGTCCCACCCCTTACCATAACCACTAGTTTCAACACACTACTAACTAACTCAACCAGGCCCCACCCCTTTATTCTGCGTATGAATTATTTAAATGAGGAATATTGTGAAGAAAACTCAAGACTACAAATGGAGGCGTTTCAGGGAGTTCAGAAACACTGACACTGATATAGAGAAGAACTCCCGCTGGAGGGACTGTGTGCTTTCGAACATTTCGAACAAGCCCCCTAACTACTGATTGTCTCTCTCTCTCTCTCTCTCTTCTCCCCCATCATGAGTGGACACGCCCCTACCGCTCTCTCTAATCCCCCATCATGAGTGGACACGCCCCCTACTGCTGATTAGCTCACTATCCTCATCCATCATGAGTGGACATGCCCCCTACCGCTGATTGGCTCGTTCTCTCTCCTCCCCCATCATGAGTGGACACGCCCCCTACTGCTGATTGGCTCGCTCTCTCTAATCCCCCACCATGAGTGGACACGCCCCCTACTGCTGATTGGCTCGCTCTCTCTCCTCCCCCACCATGAGTGGACACACCCCTACTGCTGATTGGCTCACTCTCCTCACCTATCATGAGTGGACATGCTCCCTACTGCTGATTGGCTCGCTCTCCTCACCCATCATGAGTGGACACGCCCCCTACTGCTGATTGGCTCGCTCTCCTCACCCATCATGAGTGGACACGCCCCCTACTGCTGATTGGCTCGCTCTCTCTCCTCACCCATCATGAGTGGACACGCCCCCTACTGCTGATTGGCTCACTCTCCTCACCCATCATGAGTGGACACGCCCCCTACTGCTGACTGGCTCACTCTCCTCACCCATCATGAGTGGACACGCCCCCTACTGCTGACTGGCTCGCTCTCTCTCCTCCCCCATCATGAGTGGACACGCCCCCTACTGCTGATTGGCTACAAGTGTGTTGTGCTGCTCAGTCTGATCTACTTTCAACAGCGTTTCTCAGAAATCGCTTACTGCGCCTTTAATTTACACACTGTCAGTAGAACAGCCGCAGAACTATCCACTCCCATCTGGGCTTTTATGGGATTGTTAATTTGCGGTGTTTATTAATCTAGCCCTAACTATTTTAAATGCTTAAACTCATCAAGATAAACACTGCTGTATGCGAGTGTCACCTGTGGTGGAGCAGCTGTATTGTGGGTACTGTGTAAAGGCCACGGCTCTCTCGACTTCATCCTTCTCCATCTGCTCGATGGCTTCCTCAGTCAGAGGATGAACGTACCGGAAACCGATATAAAACTTATGAGGAGCTACACAAACACACAGAGACAGACGATTAACATTAATTATCTCTGTCACATTTTATCACACACATTAATTATCTCTGGCACATTTCATCTTCAGTTTGTCGTTTTTTGTACTTTGTTGCTTTTTGTTAAACTTGATTGCTAGTTGCTTAGATTATACTGCAGTTTTTACTCCATTATATATTACTTTTTTATTTTGCACCAGTGTTACTAGTTTTATTAATATTTTTAATTTATATGTTTAGTTTTCATATTCATTTTAGTTTAACTTTTAAATTGTGCTTTTGTAATTTTATTTATTTATTTTTAAATATTGCTATTTAGGTTTCATTTGTTTTAGTTTTAGTTTATTAATTGGAAATGAATAAAAACTAAATTATTTCAGTGCTTCAACTTAAACTTATTTCAGTTTATTGCCAAGGCTTTTCGTTTAGTTTACATTTTTCAACTAATATTTATATATTATTTTATTTCAGCTTTATTTCAATTATTAGAAATGTTTTAATAGTTTTAGTCAACAATAATAATCCCGTTTTGCACAATTAATATTTTAATCTCTTTTGCTGATATTATCAGATTTATTTGTTATTATCATACTATTTATTATTATTATTATACTATTCCAATATTTTACTATGAACTGAGAGTTCATATTATTTGTTCATTCATTTATTTGTTTATTTGAACACATGATGTTTTGGAGTGAAATTCAAGTATTCAAGCATTTTTATTACATTTGTTGATAGCTACTCTCTTGTTTTTTTTTATTTAATATTAATTAATTTTTCTAAAGGATTATTTTATAGTTATTTCTTATTTTTATTGTAATTTATTTTATACAGCTATTTTACTGTACATTGAGAGTAATTTATTAGTTTACTTGAACACATGATGTTTTGGGATGACATTACAGCAGATATTTCATGAGCAGGTTACTGTGGATCACAACTAAATCTTATCTGTTCACGACAAACTGAAGTCATTCATGAGTTTATCAGAGGTGTGTGTGTGTGTGAGACACTCCTCTGAGGTTCATCTATCATTCTCACACACACTCTCATATCAGCACTCAACACTGACTGCCTATCTTTTCAACAAAGATGACAGTTTGTCTGTTCGGCTCTGATTATTTTATGATCCGTTACAAAAAGGCACCATCAGACAGTCTGTCAGTATGAGCATTAGAATTTGAACCTCGAACCTTGCTTTGATATTTTATATGGCACAGACCTCACAAACAGAAGCTGTATGTTTCCATTTATAAAGACAATTCATACTGTTGAATATGAATACTGTGTAAAATATAATTTTTAAATATTTCTATTAAACTCTTAAAAATAAAGGTTCTTTATTGGTGTTCATGAAGACCTTTTAACATCCTTAGAACCTTTAAATTGCACAAAAGGTTATTAATTATCCGGTTATCAAAATGTTCTTAGAACTAAGAAAAAATGGTTATTTTAAGAATTGCTCACTGAAAGGAACCAAAATGATTGTTCTACGGAATCGCTGTGAGAACTCCATCTTGGAACCTTTATGTTTAAGAGTGTATTACATATGCATTTAAAGGTCAACCCTGCGCTCTCACCTGTCTCTGGACACATTTCGTCAAGGAGTTTGACCATTCCTTCCCCCTGCATGGTGGTCCAGGCTTTGATGGGAGACCCTCCTCCGATCTTGCTGTACTGCTCTTGGATCTTTGGTGTGCGTCTTTTGGCAATGAAAGGGCCGAGTTTACTGCAACAGACACAAAACGGACGTATTTGAGAAGGTCTAAAAGATGCGACTTTTCTCTTCAACAATTTTTTGAGTCTTACTTTTGCACAGGAAGTTGCATGAGGTCTGTGTCCATGAAGAGCCGCAAGAGAAAATCATGCACGTCTTCGAGTTTCTCCGGGCCGCCCATGTTCAACATCAGAATCCCTGTTTTGGGTTTTCTGCAGATGAAATGAATGGTTTTGACTAATGGAAGGAGATAGAGTGAGAACTAAACAGGGCCTAAGACGGAGCCCTGAGGAGAACAAAACAGGGCCCAAGACGGAGCCCTGAGGAGAACTAAACAGGGCCCAAGACGGAGCCCTGAGGCACACCGCATGTACATGCAGCAAAGGAGGAGGTGAAGTTTTCAATTGCTACAGAAAAAAGTTCTCCCCTTAAGACAGAATGAGAGGCGTTTCAAAGATGGCCACTGAGTGAAATGACTTGCCTGAAAGGGACTTTGGCTCTACTGCTCCAAAGCATCAGTAATAGATGGTTTAACCATATGTTGTTTGTTTAAGTTTTGTTTTTGAGCATGTGTGATCATGTGATTTCCCAGCAGGCGTTGAGGAAGTGAGTGTTTAATTGTACCTGTTCTCTTGAGTCTCCGGAGTGGGTGAACTGGCAAATGCAGCTGCTGCGGCCGTCGACTGTCGTCTGAGAAACGCGCTCGTGCACAAACTCACGGAGGGACTGCGTCTGACCACTGACAAACACACAACATGAGGAAACATTATCCTGCAGTCACAAATGGTGGAGGAAACAGATGCAGGACAAGAGCAAATGCACATTAAATATGGTTTTGCATTTCAAATTTCAAACAATAAGTAAATGAATTAATTTTTTGCAATGCGCACAAAGACAAACTTTAACAATCCACACAAGCCTTGTTAAAAAATCTGTATGATATCAAAACTACATAATGATTATGAGTCTTTATTTGATTTGATGCCCAGTGCAGAATTAAAGCTTTTATAGTTCATTTAAAATAGTCGCAGCATTAATAGTCTTTTTTAGTGTGAAATGTCATACTTTTTTAAATTATGAAGGCTCAAAACTGCATGAATAAATACATACATAATATGAAAATAAATGAAGGAATATATGACTTGATAAAACAAATACAGTCTATTTTATTTAGGCCTGAATTTTTTTTCATTACTTTTTTTTTTTTTTTTTAAACAACAAACGTACTTTAAACATGATTTTGGAGACCAAAGTCATGGGGGGAAATAAAAAATATATATTTTGCATATAGTGAATGAATTAATTTTTGCATTGTGCACACTTTACAAATCCTCCCAAGCCTTGTTAAAAATCTGTATGATATCAAAACTACATAATTACTGATTATGAGTCTGTATTTCATTTGATGCCCAGTGCAGAATTAAAGCAGCCGTTTTATTCATTTAAAATAGATGCAGCATTAAGTCTTTTTTTAGTGTGAAATGTCATATTTTTAATTATGGAGTCTCAAAACTGCATAAATAAATAAATTGATACAACAAACAGTGAATTTTTAAGTATATTTAGGCCTGATTTTTTTTTTTTGCATTATTTACAACAAATGCATATTAAACATGGTTTTGCAGATCAAAATTATGGGGGAAAAAAAAAATATATATATTTTGCATTTTGATAATATTTTCAATGCTAGTTAAGTCATTATATTATTTTTTATGTTCATTATACCATTATTTAAATTTTAATTATTACATTCATTATTCATTATGTTATTTTAACAGCATATCACGATTAGTACGATCATATAATATTACATCTAATTTAGTCTATATTCTTTAGGACTAAACATAACACCCGTGGCATGTATGATGTAATAAAGAAATACATAAAAGCATATAATATTTACATGCGTCTAGTTTCAAAGCGCTGCAGTAGCGCCGCGCGGCCGCTTGTAGTCGCTGTTGGCGCAGTTACGCAAGTTGTGAAAGCGCGTGTTGTGTAACATAATGTTTAACGCCACGGAAACTTTAATTCGTGGTTTTAGTTGACGATTCGCGCGTGTGAACCTCATGCACTCATTTCACGTTACACTCTTTAATGCAGATGTGAAAATACAGGCGCTATCTGTGCGAATATTCAGTGAAGAGGTGAAAAACTGCAGGTAGAAAACAGAGGAAAGTCACGGAGACACTTTAACCTTCATGAACAGAGCTGACATAAACACAGCATATTTCAGCCCTCATACTGTTCATTCTGCATGATTAATTACATACATGATTATATAATCATCTCAATGAATGAATGTCATGTGTGTATTTAGATTCATAAACACACTTACGCTGCATGAGCCGGCACGCGCCTCCCAAAACCGCCATTATTTACCGCTCTGTTGTAAAGTCTCCTCGTATTCCAACGGCAGAAAACAGAGAAGTGATTAAACTGCAGATTTAGAGCGCTTACTTCTCTCTTCTGTCTCTCTAAAGCGCTGAAATTCCGATATAGAGCTGCTGATCGGTGTCACTGTTATCACGGCGTGATGACGCACGCACGCTCGCCCCGCCCCCGCGTACACACCCTCCCGTACGTCAGCACGTCAGGACAGGAGTGACGTGTGTTTGTGTAAAATTAGCTTTTAGCTTCATTTGCACGAATCAAACAGAACAAAAACAAACTTTACCAGTCCATACAAGCCATGTTAGACATCTGTATGATATCAAAACTGCATCATGATCACAGAGTCCAGCATGTTTCTGTTTTTAGCGTGAAATGCCATATATTTTAATTATGGAAGCTCAAACATGCGTAAATAAATAAATAATACGTAAATAAAGGACTACATGACATGTTAAAATAAATACAATGAATGTTTAATTAAATTTAGGCCTGAATTTATTCTTGTACTATTTTTATTCCTTCATTTATTTTATTTGCTACATTTACATTTATTTATTTATTTATGCAGGTTATGGCCTCCATATTTATTCCTCTCACATCACTTGTTTTTCCTGATCTAGGTTTTGACTGCTTTTTTAATTACAAGGAAGTGAAAAGCAAAGATATTGCAGCTGTTTTTTTAGCAGGTATTTCCTGTTGTAACCGGTTCTACTACAACAAGCCATAAAATATAAACTGTTTTCTCAATTACTTTACCAAACCAACACATTTTTTGTTTTGTTATTCGGTTTGTAATTAACAATTAAAATCGGTTCAGTTAAATTTAGTAGTGTGTTGAAACTGGCGGTTATGGTAAGGGGCGGGACATTTCCCCAAACACACTGGAAGCGCTTTGACCAATCACAACACACTGCTCCAGCAGACCAATCAGAGCACATTGTGCTTTTCAGAAGGAGGGGCTTCATAGAGACAGGAACTAAACAGAGCGTTACTTGTGGAGTCAAAATCATGCCATATAGTTTTGAAAAGAGTATTGCAAAAAAAGAAAGAAAAAAGTTTTGCAAACAAAAATAGAGAATCACAAAAGAAAAAGAAAATATTGAGAGAAAACATAAGTGTGAGCTTGAGATACCATTTTCCCTAAAGTGCGTTTCACTTCATGTCAGTTTTTACATGGGGTGGAGTCAAGAAACTGGGGCGTGTTCAGCGGACCTGGCCACGCCTCCCTCCAAGTGACGCCATCTGCTTGAGACGCGGATCAGCACAGACGAAGGCAACATCGCTGAGGCATGTTTTCCTTGTAAGCTTAAAAAATTTAAGCTTGCGTCTTTTTACTGATAGTCTGTCAAGTTAATTACATTCTGTAACTTTGAACTAATGTAAACAGAGTTTGCCGGCGTCCTCCCGCGGGTTAACAGTTTAAATTTGTTTTAAGCAAACACTAGTAATACACATTTAGTTAACAAAACGAAACCATAAACATTTTAATGTTAGTAAAAGTGTGAGTACAACGAAACGATCCAATCACATGCCTCTCAGCGATGTTGCCTTCGTCTGTGCTGATCTGCGTCTCGAGCAGATGGCGTCACTTGGAGGGAGGCGTGGCCAGGTCCGCTGAACACGCCCCAGTTTCTTGACTCCACCCCCATGTCAAAACAGTGCCATGAAGGGAAATGCACAGAAAAGTGAAGCGCAAAGGGAAAACGGTATCGCGAGCTCACACTTGACTGAAATGCAGAATAAATGGAGTGTTGAAAATGAATTAGTAGGTGTGATCATGGAAAATATGTTGCAGATAAAATAGGATCATAAGCTTCTTTTACAGCAGTCATTGATTTTTGCAATTAATTATATCTTAATTCTTGCAATTCTTTACTTTTGTTTGCAAAACTTTTTTTCTCTCAATACTTTTTCTTTTGCAAAATTATATGGCATGACAGACTGGGAAGAGAGGAACTGCAAAAATGGAGAATATGAGGAAAATAATCAACATTCAAGCAGGAAAACCAGTTCTAGTAGAGCCCGAAAACAACATCAAGACTTTGAACATAACAGGTAAAAAGCCCACAGCAGTGCAGTTGAGCTTCTCTCTGGTGCCCTCTAATGGAATCAAACACAAGTGCATCATCTCACTGATTTATTAATATGAGTATTACAGACAGTAATATAATGCAACACTGAATCATCTATCAAACCGTCTTCTGGTTAGATCTTTAAACATGACATGTATATATATTATGGTCTCCAGCGTTGAGAGTGAGTGATGTGATTTTTCTAGTTGGTCTCTTGTGGTGTGGGCGGAGATTTTGTGCATGCGATTAGGGTCGGCAGCGCTGAATGAAGCGCGGATACAGGCAGACGTCACGGATGTGGTGCCGGTTCAGCAGCCAGGTGAGGAACCGCTCCAGTCCCAGACCATATCCACCATGAGGACACGTGCCAAACTTCCTCTGCAACACACAAAGAGTTACACGCTTAGATGCTGAATATGTCAATATTTCAATCATTGAGGTATAACAAAGGGTTGGACAAAATATTCAATATTCATGAGGACTTTGGTGGCATTTTTCATATATTAAAATATCTCGTATGTAGGTAAATATTGCTGTTTATAATTATGTATTGGTATACTGGTGCATGTAAATGTAAATTAAAATGATATTCTTCCTGCAAACAAGGCTTGATTAATACGTAATTACGATTAATTTTGGTTTTACATTAAACACTGTTAAACTACTTGTCAACAATGGCTATTTGGAAACCAAAAAAAATCCACTATTTACATGATTTCAGGGAAAATACAAAAATATCAAGATGTAAACTATCATTCAAAAAGTTTGGGGTTGGTAAGATTTTTTTAATGTTTTTTAAAAGAGTCTCTTCTGCTCACCAAGGCTGCATTTATTTGATCAAAATACAGTAAAAAAAAATATGAAAAAATATTACATTAAAAAGTTACATTTTAAATATTTATTTCTGTGATCAAACCTGAATTTTCAGCATCATTACTCCAGTCTTCAGTGTCACATGATCCTTCAGAAATCATTCTAATATGATGATTTGATGCTCAAGAAATATTTATGATTATTATCAATGTTGAAAACGGTCATATTTTTGTGGAAACTGTCATACATTTTATTTTTCAGGATTCTTTGATGAATAGAAAGTTCAAATGAACAGCATTTATTTGAAATAGAATCTTTTGTAACATTATAAATGCCACTTTTGATCAATTTAATGCATCCTTGATTAATAAAAGCATTAAACAACAATATTTGAAGGCCCACCCTCACTCTTGTCATGACTAGAAAGATGTATATTTGTTATAACAATAACCAAATAAGAAATATTTTTAGTTATTTAGCCTATTTTAATGCTTGTTTTGTCTTATTTTAAATAATTTATCTTAAGGACCCTCTTGGAAGTTTGTTGAGGGCCCCGATCCCCTGGTCGTGAACCACTGGTCTATACGAAATATTTCCAGAAGGCTGTTACCTGGTCAGTGTACCAGTAGTAGGGTGTGGGGTCGATTCCCTCTCTCTTATACCCTTCCAGGAGCTCCTCAGCGTCCCAGATACGCATGGAGCCTCCCACAATCTCCCCGACGTTGGGCATCAGAACATCCACCTGACAAACACAAACACACCAGCCATTATAACACAACTCTGTGAACACTGCTCTCCTGCAGACTCATTTATAAATCACCTTGAGTGTGAACACAATAATCTTCCTATCATATACTTTTTTTGAGACTGTTACAGTGATTTTGCCTTTTTGCATATTAAAGTGCCCCAATTATGCTATTTTAAAGGCTTCTAATTTTGTTTTCAATTTCCAACAATATGTTTACATGCATCCAATGTCAAAAAACACTTTCATCATCTCATAATATCCACTGCAGCATCAGCTCTTTTCTCTCAGTGTCTGAAACGGTTCGATCAAGGATTCGGTCTATCTTTCTGAGAGCTGCTCTGCTCTGATTGGTTAGACGGCCCATCTGTTGTGACTGGTCAGAAATCAAATGTTCATTAGCATATCTAAATCTCAGTATCAGCTCCGCCTCATTTTGAGCCTGGCTGGTAACTCCACCCACAGTGAAACCCCATTGGTCCACATAACTGCACCAAATATGTTTTGATTGGCTGTGAATGCGATGGCTTTGGTGTAGTCAGGAAAAAAAAAATCATTTGTTACTGGATGTTTTGTGGCTGGTTATGACACGTGTCTGATCCTAACCGATTCAGTGAGGCGACGGTCCTCAGGGCAGCGCTGCATGTAGAAGGATTTGATCTCAGCCGGGAAACGACACAACAGGATGGTCTCATTAATGGAGTCAGTCATCAGGCGCTCAGGGGCTTCTGGGATATCCTGTAGAAATGACACAAACATGGTCAAATATCATAATAACTCAAGCGTTTCGGCCTTTCTTCGTATTTCAGCGCTCTTGGCAAGAACGTATGAGACTCGACATAACAAACCTCTCCAAACTCATAAAACGTCCCATCATCCTTCTTGATGTTGTGCTCTCTCAGCCACTCGATGGCCTCGGTGTAGTTCATCCTCTTGAATGGACGTTTGGGAGGCTTGAAGTCCTGCAAGAGGAAAATAAAAAAAATAGATGTAATGTACAGATTATTCAAAAGAATATTCACAATGTTGGCTTTTAAAATGCAGTCAACTTCATGAATGAATAACACAATCCAGGCCTTTAAAATGGATGTTTCCAGGTTTCCAATGACTGCGAGAACCTCAGTATAATAGTTAACTGATAATCAGAAACACATAAAGGTCAGGGGTCGTACAGGGTTGAGGTCGTAGAGCAGCTGCGCAGCAGGAGACTTCAGGACCCTGTCGACCACGTCACACACCAGATCCTCCAACCTGTTCAGAAGGTCTTCATAACTCATGAAGGGACACTCAGCCTCAATGTGGGTGTACCTGAGAACACACACACACACACGTTGGTTTCGATGTTTTATGTAAATGGATGAATGTCGAATGTCTCCAGACTCACTCGGACAGGTGTCTGCGGGTGCGGGACTGCTCGGCGCGGTACGACTGTGCGATGCAGAAGGTGTCGCCCAGCGCAGGGATGCAGGTCTCCAGGTAGAGCTGAGAGGACTGCGTCAGGTACGCGTTCTCACCGAAGTAGTTGAGGCTGAAGAGGGTGGAGCCGCCCTCCACCTGCGTCTGCACCAGAGTGGGTGGAGTTATCTAAGGACAACAAGAAAACAAACCTCCACGGTTACCTCTGGTGCTGCTCGCACGGCAGTCAAAAATGACAGAAATTCTTTTTTATTTTTATTTCAATGAAATGAATGTACTATTTTGGTCTGATAATGTTTCTTATTTAATATTTGTATTTTCAGGGGATTTTATGGTACTAAATTATATTTACGGAATAGTTATGATCCATTTATTACCTGTTAATCACTTTTTAAGCATAGACCTAAAAATGAAATTTCCAGTATAAATAATAAATCTTGAATGTTTTGGAGAACAGACTGAAGTTTGGTCTCTTTTTTAAAGAAGATACTTGGCAGATTATTGCTGAAGTGAAAAAAAAAAAAAAAAAAAAGTTAAGCTGTATAAGTTTAAGTTTATTATTATGAAAAAATGCATAAAAATACTATTTTAAAATTTATATGAAATACATATTTTCCAAAACATGTTTTACTCTAAACTGTGAGGAAATCAAAGCCATAAATCTAAAAAAGTTTGAGGTTGATATCTCAAAAAATGAGCTTTCAGTAAGATTTTTTGGGCGCAGTACCAAACATTTCCACTAGATGAGATTCACTTCCCATGAAATGCGCTCATTTTTGACAGTGAACAGTACAAGTTTTTTTGGCCATTTAAACTTTTCGAACCATGTCCATGATTTTTTTTGTGTGTTCACATAGCAAGTGCCAAAATATTTGCCAAGTTTCGTACCATTCCGATGAAGTAAAACAATTCTAAAAAACCTAAATGTAAAATTCTTTCAAATTCACGGATCAAACAATTTTTTTAAAGAAATAATGGCCTATTTCAATGTCAGAACGGCACATTTCACTGAAAGGCGGAAAGTTTCATTTCACATGTTGTGTTTATTTTGTTATTGAGAGGAAAGCTCAATAACAAAATAGTTATTGCGCAGTACATATTTAGAATAGCGCAGTACATATTAACATATTAATCTAAACGCCTCTCAGCAGCGTAGACGACGTCGGGATTTTCGCTAACAGTATATCACTGGTCATGTATATTTCAAACTTTTTTTTTTTTTACCCCTAAGCGAAGAGCGGAAAAGAAGTATATCGGAGTCTTAAGACTTCTTTTTAAGGACCGTGTGCTTATTAATGTGTGCTTGTGCATGGCTTCAGGAATGACCTCGCAGTAACCCCGGCTGAAGAAATGATCCCGGAAACACTGCGTGACCGTGGATCGGACTTTCAGGATCTTGGAGACGTTCTCCCCACGGATCATCATGTGCCTGTTGTTCAGCTGCACATCCACGTCAGACTCCTCGTTCAGCAGGTTATCAGCGCCGCCTGCTGGAGCCAGACCGATCAGCTCCCAGAAATCACAGTGCAGCTCATGGCCGCCCTGGAGCCTGGCAAAACAAAACAAAACCATGAAAAAAACACTCATTTTGTGTTTCAGAAATCAAACGGGCATGGAAAAGACTTAAAGAGTCATGAAACGCCCTGTTTCAGCACCAGTCAGTTCTCACCACAGTTTTGTAACAGCTTCGATTCAGAATAATTAAGCGAGGCATCTTCTCATTGGATAAGGACACGCAGTCTCATGAATAATTATGAGGCAGCGATGAGTCATCGATGTACTATAGTACAAGATAACCTCACATCCTATGATGTCGATGCAAAGATGAATTTAAACCCAGAAGTTGGGGGAAAAAAAAAAAAAAAAAAAAAAAAAAAAAAAAAAGATTAAAATTAACTTATCTCCTACAACTAAAAGAAACTGATGGTAACACTGACTTCTATGATGTTCAACACATAACAGAAAATTTAGTTTAGGGTTTCATGACCCTCTAAAGGCGAGTAAACTTTTATCTTGATGAACTGTCCCTTTAAACATAGGTAATTAATATTAATCATATTATATTAAAATCATATTACCTGTTTGCCCTCAGGAACAGGTTTGACGATTCCATACAGAGCGACGGTGCTCTCCGTAGACAACATCAGTCCATTGTAACACTGACACTGCACACAACACACACATCCATCATCTCAGAGACTGAACTACACTTTTGCTGCATTTCACTTCTTACATTCAATATCATTAAACATGGCTGCTTTGGACAACTGAATAAAAACAACCCATTTCAGAGCAAATACAAATTCAAGATGTGCATCAAATATCATTACAGTTCTGAAAAATATATTTATAATACACTACCGTTCAAAGGTTTGAGTTTTGTTTAAGAAGACAATATGTTTATTCAGCAAAGGTACATCAAACTGATCAAAAGTGACAGTAAAGACATTTATAATGTTACAAAAGATTCTATTTCAATTAAATGCTGAACTTTTTATTCATCAAAGAATCCTGAAAAATAAAATGCATCACGGTTTCAACAAAAATATGAATGAATGATTTCTGAAGGATCATGTGACACTGAAGACTGGAGTAATGATGCTGAAAATTCAGCTTTGATCACAGAAATAAATTATATTTTACTATATATATATATATATATATATATATATATATATATATATATTCACATAGAAAACAGATATTTTACTTTGTAAAAATATTTCACTATTTTTACTGTAACTAATAGGGTTGATAGGACTAATTTACCCATTTATAATTGTGTAAAATATCAACAAACACACAGTACCAGATTATCCGTGAGAACACACTGCAGGAAACCAGTTCCGTCGCGCAGAACAATAAACAAAAGGTTCTTTCCTGAGAAAACATTAGTAAAAACATTTTAAAATAAATGTATGAGCTTTATAAACGCAGCAGTGGCCAAAAGTGATGTCCGGAAGGGATATTTTCCTTGGCCGGACATCACTTTTGTGTTCTCCAAGCAGATTCAGACTGGACCCGTTCAATAAGACTGAAGAAAGACAGTCGATTCTAGATGAACAAACACACATGATCTGCTCACCTTGTCTGCGTAACCGATGGACCCAACCGAACACCTTCACCCTCTGCTCTCTGAGCGGCTCCAGTTTATCAATCTTCACCTGAGCGTGGCAGAAAATAAACCAAAAAAAATTGATAAAGCAGATGAACACTTTTTAACACACAACCTAGAAATTCATTAATAATCGGATTGATGGCTCAATGGGATTTAAAATGTCTCCATGTAAATGCATCAATCGATCTGATTGAGCTCTGATTAAAAGTGGTGGTGAACACCATAAATAATCCATTTTAAAGGCAAATATTAGCTGTGTGAACCTTTGAATCAGACTACTTTCTCAACCAGATTGATAAATACCTTGTGCATGTTTATTTACATCTTACAAACACAATGACTGATGCTCCTTGAGAATCTGAAATTTGAAGTACCTTTTGTTTTTAAAATAGCAACTTATAGTCAGAATTTCTAAATGTAAACTCAGAATTCCAAGGGGAAAAAAAGGCAAAATTGCTAAATGTAAACTCAGAATTCCAAGGGGGGGAAAAAAGTCGTATTTGCTCAATGTAAACACAGAATTCCAAGGAAAAAAAGCCAAAATTACTAAATGTAAACTCAGAATTCCAAGGGAAAAAAAAGTCAAATTTGCTAAATGTAAACTCAGAATTCCAAGGAAAAAAAGCCAAAATTGCTCAATGTAAACTCAGAATTCCAAAGAAAAAAAAGTCAAATTTGCTAAATGTAAACTCAGAATTCCAAGGAAAAAAAGTCAAAATTGCTAAATGTAAACTCAGAATTCCAAGGAAAAAAAAGCCAAAATTGCTAAATGTAAACTCAGAATTCCAAGGAAAAAAAAGTCAAATTTGCTAAATGTAAACTCAGAATTCCAAGGAAAAAAAGTCATATTTGCTCAATGTAAACTCAGAATTCCAAAGAAAAAAAAGTCAAATTTGCTAAATGTAAACTCAGAATTCCAAGGAAAAAAAGTCAAAATTGCTAAATGTAAACTCAGAATTCCAAGGAAAAAAAAGTCAAATTTGCTAAATGTAAACTCAGAATTCCAAGGAAAAAAAGTCAAATTTGCTAAATGTAAACTCAGAATTCCGAAGGAAAAAAAAAAGTCAAATTTGCTAAATGTAAACTCAGAATTCCAAGGAAAAAGAGTCAAAATTGCTCAATGTAAACTCAGAATTCCAAGGAAAAAAAGTCAAAATTGCTAAATGTAAACTCAGAATTCCGAGGGAAAAAAAGCCAAAATTGCGAAATGTAAACTCAGAATTCCAAGGAAAAAAAAGTCAAATTTGCTAAATGTAAACTCAGAATTCCAAGGAAAAAAAAGTCAAAATTGCGAAATGTAAACTCAGAATTCCAAGGGGGAAAAAAAGTTAAAATTGTGAAATGTAAACTCAGAATTCAGAGAAAAAAGTCAAAATTTCTAGATGTAAACTCAGAATTCTGAGAAAAAAAGTTGAGATGTAAACTTGCACTTGTTTATTAATTATATCCATTACTGCCTCCCCATCTTGTAACTCAGAGCTATTATATAATGAATATTATATTATGTATCTAATTCAGAAAATACTCTGAAACTCACGGTTTTGGGTTCAGGAAGGCTGGGGTCGTTCTCGATGATGATCTTTTTAGCTTCTTCCAGATTCTTCTCTCTGCGTTCAGCATCTTCAGCCTGTCAATCATGACAGCAGACAGGCAGAGATGATAAATACAGCAGGGATTATTGGTCTACAGAGGGCAGGTGAATTACAGAACGCTCCAGGTACCTCCTTCTTGTCTTTGCTCTCACTCTTCATCTGCTCTCGATTGAAGAGCTTCTTAGTGTTCTTCATTTGAGTCTTAGAGATGACGGCCCAACGCTAACAACACAAACACACCATAATGTTAAATTACTCAGGCCATTCACTACAGGTAAAATGCTATTCCTATAAAACTTCTACGTAACTTCTGGTTACGGTATGTTAGTTATCTTTAGGTTCACACACACCTCTCCTTCCTTCTGTGAATCCACATAGATCACTGGGAACGGCTCTTTTCCAGCAAACAACAGTGCCTGAGAACATTTAGAAAATATGAAAGATAAAGTATGAAACAAAATACAGAAAATGACCATCATGGATAACATCACTTAGGGATGCAGGTACCTTGAGTGGCGTTTTAAAGGGCTTCTGCTCGGATCCGTCTCCATCCACATCACTGCCCTGTTTATCAGACACGTACAGTTCTTCTGCAGGAGGGAACATCAGATTACACATTTCACCAGTTTGCAAGCAGATTCAGGCTTTAGTGCTCTTGCGAGGGCACTAGGTAGGGATGGGCACATCGATCAATAATTATCAATTCCTTTTAAAAACATCAGTAACCCAAAATAGATGAATATGTAGAAAGTGGCCTGTTTAAAGGTGCAGTGTGTAAATTTTAGCGGCGAGGTTGCGAATTGCAATATAGAGAAGCTACGGTGGCCAACACAGGACAAATATGTCATTGTCTGAGACAGCAGAGTAGCTAGTCAATCAAACGCACTCGGTAGAGCAGTTTGTCCATTTAGGGCTACTGTAGAAACATGCTGACACAAAATGGCGACTTAACATGTAAGGGGACCCGGTGTATGTAGATAGAAATGGCTCATTCTAAAGTAATAAAAACATAACGGTTCATTATGTAAGGTCTTTATACACCTCTGAAAACATAGTTATGTATATTGCATTTCGGTCAATAGCTCCTCCTAAAATTTACACATTGCACCTTTAAGTGCAAATGTGCATTTTTTTTTTCCTTTCACTTTCACCTTTACTTTTTTTATGTTGTTGATATTTTAGGTTATTGTATTCATGTTTATGTTATAATAAATTATTTTATTATTATTTAATCACAATATTTCTGGATTGTTTTTACACCTATTGGTACAAACTTTTTTATTTAATTGAGCTCGTATTTGCTTTTGTAATACATTTATTATTAATGGCCAGCATGTCATGTAGATGCACATTTACTTATAAGGTAATGATCTTTATTTTTTTGTTGTAAAAATGTACATTATTTTGAAAAATCACATTCCCATTTCAGAAATAATAACAGGTATCGCTAAAATTATAACAAAAAGCATCGGTATAGGATTAAAATGTTTGATATCGCCCATCCCAAGGATTCATTTGATTAATCAGCATTTAAGATTTTATTTACGAAAATGTGAAGCATTTGACAGATCTTGTCAGTTTATGATTAAATGTATAGATGAGAGATTGATCTTAAAGCATGTTCTGATGCAATCCTCTGCAGAGATTTTGTCAATTTAACCACTAGTAGAGTATAATTGTGTATAGGAGTACAGAAGTATTGTTAAACGGTAATATATTATGAATATTAGTGCAGTACAAAGATTTAAATGAATACAGTTGTGTACTGCAGCATATATAACTAGAATACAGTATGTGTAGCATATTGAATGATCTGACGCAACACTGCAGAAAACATGCAGCATCATCTTCATCACCATCATCACCAAACTCACTGATCGACATCTGACCGACGCCCTCGTCCGCCATTTTATGCTCTATATGCCTCAGATGAGTTGAGTCCGGCTCGGTTCGGGAGCTGTTTTCAGGTAACGTTAAACGCTCCGATAATCGGCTCGCCCGTCTGTTTCCTGTCCCTACACACGCGCACACGAGCTGCTGGCCTGGGGACTCATGCGCACGCGCAAACCGTTCAACGCTATCGCTTCAGTAAAGGATTGGCCTGTTCGCAAGATGACGCTTTTTCGGGAAAGCTGATTGGTTGGTTTGAGGTTGGGGGCGGGAGTTTAAATAAAGGCGTTTAGGGTTGGTTATTTTTGACGTCAGTCAGTCACTAAACAAAGAAACAAATAAAATACGGACAGTAACAGGTGGGAAAAAATATAAAATTACAATTTTTACTAATTTATTTACGGATTTAATCTAATGTTTATTTTAATTCTATTTGCTAAATAATATTGTAAAAATAATTTCTGTAAAATGTACGTGACATTTTGAATATGAATGAGCCAGACCCCAATCAGAGACGCTGAGCAAGTTATTTATTAACAAATATATTTTTTACATGTCCACAAATAATATAAATACTTTAGTAAAAGGTAAAGGTTTCATCAAAGTTTGTGTCTGTACAATAAAAAACCTCAAATACATGATTTAAAAAGTTCAAAGTTCATAAAACACTAAGGTGTTTATGAAACAAATGTGCAGATGTGTGTGTGTTTGTGTATTTCATCTACATCTCTTCATCACAACAGTAAACTTTCATTACTTTGGGCATCACGCTGTCTCGACCATCTCCAACTCCTCGGCCCAATCTTTATTCCGGATCCATTTCCGACAGAGCTGTGATTCAGCAACAATAAAAAAGAGACAAGTATTCATTAGCCATGACTTCATTCACAGCACTATTTTCTACCCAGCTGACAGAGAACGTTCTGGCAACGTTCTCTCAAATGTTGCAAAACATTAGCACAAAAACATTATTTATACATTCTGAAATGTTTGGACATTCATCTAACATTTTTTAAATGTTACTTCGGAGAACATTCAAAAGTAACATTCCCATAATGTTTGCAAAAGGATTAAATGTATGATTTGTATAACCATGACAAAAATTTTAAAGAACAGACGTTTTGAATGTTCAGAGAAGATTCAGAAATAACATTTAATGGGAATGTCAGCAAAACGTTTTTTAGAACATATTTTTGTCAGCAACAGGAGAAATGATTACTTTACACACTGATGTTTAAGTCATTAAGAAGAGCATTTTGAAGTCTTACAGGATCCCAGCAATGCAGGTGAAAGAGTCCATACAGGAGCGCAAAACAGAAAATGGTCGTTTCCAGGGAAATGGCGCTTTTAAAAAGCAGTTCGAAATTCTCAGGCAGCTTATCCAAGAGCTGAAACAACACCAACAGTTCATTCAGTAAGTCATATTTCACTATTTAACAACAGAACATCCCAGTAAAAAAGGCAGTCTTTACATTATACCGAAGGAAACGCCTGTGCTAACCTCTCCACTGTAATATTAGGGTGTTACAATGCATTTGTTTTGGTTCTTAGGGTGATCTGAGGGACTGTTTGCTGATTTACTTGAATTTTTTTTTTTTCTTCACCTCTTTACTCTTCTCTTTACTATCTCTTAAAATGGATTTTCAGATGCCACGGACCTCCAAATATGATGATCCTTGCGCAAGGCACCTCATAAATTTGAAATATTCCTGTTTAAAGACCTAATTTGTACTGTAAAAAAATAATATTATAAATACAATACCGTTCAAAAGTTTTAGATCAGTAAGATTTTTTTAATGTTTTATTATATTTAATGTTTTTTTAATGTTTTTAATTTTTTAATGTTTTACCAAAGCTGCATTTATTCGATCAGAAATACAGTAAAAATATGAAATATTATTGCAATTTAAAATAATTGGCTTCTATGTGAATATATTATAAACTGTAATTTATATCCAGTGATCAAAGCTGAATTTTCAGCATCATTACTCCAGTCTTCAGTGTCACATGATCTTTCAGAAATCATTCTAATATGATGATTTGCTGCTCAAGAAACATTTATGATTATTATTAATGTTGAAAACAGTTGTGTACAATTTCATTTTTCAGGATTCTTTGATGAATAGAAAGTTCAAAAGAACAACATTTATCTGAAATAGAATCTTTTGTAACATTATAAATGTCTTTACTGTATCTTTTGATCAGTTTAATGCGTCCTTGCTGAATTAAAGTATTAATTTCTTTAATTTCTTTTAATTCTTACTGAACCCAAACTTTTGAAAGGTAGTGTATAATGTTACAAAAGCTTTCTATTTCACATAAACACTGTTCTTTTGAACTGTCTATTCATCAAAGAATCCTGGAAAAAATTTATAATAATAAGAAATGTTTCTTGAGCAGCAAATCATCATATATTAATGATTTCTGAAGGATCATGTGACACTGAAGACTGGAGTAATGATGCTGAAAATTCAGCTTTGATCACAGGAATAAATTACAGTTCAATATATATTCACATAGAAAACAGATATTTTAAATTGTAAAAATATTTCACAATATTTACTGTATTTTTGATCAAATAAAGGCAGCTTTGGTGAGCAGAAGAGACTTTTTCTTTTTTTAAAAAAAAAACATTAAAAAAATATTAGTGTGCGCCAAATATTATTCGGAAAATATTTCTATAAAATGTTTCTTACATTACATTATTATTTTTTACTCACTATAGTATTGTACTGTTAGACATATTTAATAATTTATTTTTGTAACTAATTTTTTATATATTATTTTAATAATTGTATTTATTTATATATTTAGTTTATATATTTTACACTGACTATTTTACTCTAAATTCTCCACAGACACAGTATCTTACTGTGAAATGATCTGAGCTAAATGTATATATTTCAGTGGTTATGATCATACCTGCTCTTGTCGTCCCTTGTAAGGCTTCAAGAAAGGAGAAAACTTTGTTAGCTCCTTATTTTTCCTAGTTAACGAGGTCACCCCAAATCTCCTTTCTTCTGCTTTCTTATCTGTAAAATGAACACAAAAACATGCATGTACATAAGACCAACACAAAATATTGCACATATTGTAAGTAGAGAATAAACATAACATATTGTTTCAAAGCAGAGTAACACATCTGACATCTTCTTATGTGGCTAGTCAACACTCTGATTGGTTTTGTTGTTGGATGAGCCGTAATGGTTGAAATCTAGCAACAGCTAATTCTTAATGTGTGTAACATAAATATGTTCCTATTATATCTATAATATATTCTTAGTCTAAAAACACACCGTACTCCGCGGTCGTCTGGCTCAGCGCAGCTAACGAAACTAGAAATAAAAACAAAGTTTTGATCCTGGTCATGTTTTTGGTCAAGATAAATCGACCCGTCACCATGGAAACACTGCATGACTGATCGCTGGACGAACGTACTCACTGCACTGTCAAAGAAAAAAATAATTATTTTAAATGAAATATTCTCATAAGTTAGATACATATAAGATGAGCGGCGGAAGGATGTATAATAAATGCAAATAAATAAAAATAATTCAATAAAATATAAGTTATTTTTACCTCACGACAGTTGCTGAGGATTTACGACATCTCCTGAACGGTTTCAGTGATGACGCTCGTCTGTGATTGGTCAGCCCGCCTGCCTCGTCATCACTACACAGGAAGTGTGTTCGGGGACAAGCGTCGTGCCGCGCCGAGCTTCAGTGATTTTGACCAATCTGACCGATTAGAGGTGATTATTAGCGCTAATCAGCGATTCGTTCCCCGTGTGTTTGAGTCATGGTCGGGGTGAAGGTGATCGGGAATGACTCAGAGTTCCAGGCGGAGCTGAGCGGCGCCGGATCCAGGCTGGCCGTGGTGAAGTTCACCATGAGCGGGTGAGTGAGTGTGTGTGAGGCCTCCTGCAGCCGAACCCAACAGAACCGAGAACACATACATACACACGTACACACACCTAGCCGGGGAACGAGAGTCCGAGCCCGGTCAGAACAGCACAAACAGACCCGCCACTCAGACACCCGACTGAACGGAGGACAAGAACAGAACCAACACCGGCATGACTTAGCAAAACACACACACACACACACGTTGGGTTCGGGTACACAATTGAAAGAACTAACTCTATTTTGTTGCGCTGTTGTCAGCCGAACTCTTTTGACACAACATATTTACTTGAAGTCCCTCTGAGATTTTAAGTTTAACAAAAATAATTTAACAACACATTCACATGTTGTTTAATGGTCACATGACATGCAGGTAAACATTAAATATTTATATATTTTAGGAAGTATTTCATAATTTATAATTATTAAAGATTACTAAAGTTATTTATTAATAAATATGTATTTATTTATTTTAATAATGCATTTTTATGATTACTATTATTATTATTGGATAATTGTCAGGTTGAATATGTAGTTTAAAACGTTTATAGTATGTTTTTTTTTTTTTTTTTTTTTTTAGTAAATTTATTTTTAATGCTATTTAGTGCTATTTTCAGATGATTCGAACAACATCAGCTGTCAGAATTTAGTTGTTTTTAAACAAACACAGATTTAAAGTCACCTTCAGTTCTTTCTTTATGGAATATTGCAGTATTTATTATAAATAATTATTCAGTGCACATCATTATTGTTTTAAATTCATGTTTCTCATAATCCTGAATCAAAATATCTTCCCCTCCCTCTTGCAGCGACATCTCTTCTCTGACGAGGGCGGGGCAACCTGTCACTCATATGATATCCACCAATAGCAAACCACAACCATCCAATCAATTCCTCACAGACAAAATCAAGCCCCGCCCTACATTTGTTCTTGTTCCAGAAGCGTTTCATTGGATATAGAGCACAATAAGGAAGAAAAGACAAGTGCGAATTCCATTTCATGCCAACTTTAAGGGAAGAAGTGTCCTAATTTTAGGGCTGAGATGATGATGATGATGTTTTTTCTTTGTCCAGGTGTCGTCCGTGTGTCAGAATAGCTCCAGCGTTCACCATGTTAAGCAACAAATACCCTCAGGTTGTGTTTCTAGAAGTCGACGTCCACGTCTGTCAGGTGAGAGAGCGCTTGTGATTTACACTAACACATGTTTACAAACCTACACTAGTCCAGGATCCAGTCTGCAGTTAAATGTTTTAAGTATAAACAAATTGGCTGTACAACTCATTTCAACTTAAGTTATATAAAAATGACTTTAAAAATCAAGTTGAATCTCGTATAACATATAAAAAAGGTTGAAATTGAGTTAAAGTACATACATGACCAAAATCTTTATTTTCCATCTCTTAGGCAACAGGCTGCAGCTAATAATATCTCAGCAACGCCGACGTTCCTGTTTTTCCGAAACAAAGTGCGCGTGGACCAGTATCAGGGCGCAGATGCTTCCGGGCTGGAGGAGAAAATCAAACAGCATGTGGAAAACGATCCAGGGAGCAATGAAGACTCTGATATTCCTAAAGGCTACGTGAGTACATGCAGTCTGCTCCCATATACTGGGTTTTACTGGGTTCCTTTCACTCATGAACTTTGAGAAGTGCCACATTTGTAGTGTTGGTGTCACTTGTTGTGTTCAGATGGACCTGATGCCGTTCGTGAATAAAGCGGGCTGTGAATGTCTCAATGAGAGTGACGACTGTGGCTTTGACAACTGCTTAATCAAGGACTCGTCTTACCTGGAGTCAGACTGTGATGAACAGGTGGAAATCCCTCTTGGATCTTGATGCTGTACCTTTAAATGTCAACATAAATGTCATGTTTACATGTAAAGGAACTGACGGTGTTTTGTCGCGCAGATTCACAAGCTATTTTTTCCCCTTTGAGACTAAATATTTACTTGAAATCCGTCTTAGATTTAAAGCTGATATTTTAATTTTCTGTATTTTGTTGCACAGCATGAGCTGTATCTAATGGCTGTTAACCTGAAAGTGAAACTGTAATGTTAATCTTATATGAGATCAGATCACAGTTACTGTCAGTGTGAGTTTCTCAAGTACACAGATCGTGTGTAAATATGATCTGTAGTGTTGATCTCATGACTGAACGTTCTGCGTTTGTTTGCAGCTTCTGATCACAATCGCCTTCAATCAACCTGTCAAACTCTTCTCCCTGAAACTGCTGTCTGCTGAACTCGGTAAGAGACGTCCTTTGTCACCCACTCAGTAGGGACTTTCTTGTCTTACATTTTTCATTACTTGACATTAGAGCTGCATGATTAATCGTAGATCTCGATTCAAACACCTATGCAATCTTATTTCTGTATGACAATGATTCGTCTCTGTCTATTAACTTTTGACAAGTGCGATCACAGCGAACATTCAGATCTGCGTTCTGATCAAGAGAGAGCCGTTGTCATGTATCGATATGAAACCGCTTCACAAACAGTCTTTTTTAACCACACAGTATCATTATTTCTGTCTTACAACCATTCAGATTATAACAGAAGTACTGAGATAAAAGTGTATAGTTCAGATATAAACACTGATGTCTACGGTAGTGATCAAAATAGAGCAAATCACCTTTTGAAAGTAACAGTTACACCAGTAGGTGGCGACAAGTGATTGTTAAAATATGTATTTGTCATCAAATGATTCATTCAAGAGCTTCATTCAGAAACTCTGATTCATCCAGTAATGAAACAAGTGAAGTCTTTGAGTGAGTCATTGAATCATTCATTCAAACCTTTTTTTTTTAAATGTATTCAAATTAATTAAATATAGTAAATTGCATGTTATTTTGTCTATTCAGAATCGTGCAGCTCTACTTGACATAGAATAATCATTAAGTGAAATAAAATAAATGCAAAAAAAAAACCTTGTTAATTAGCTAAAATAAAATAAGGCAACTTTACACATTTTTATTTAACTTGTTACACTAAAATAAGTTTTTGCTTAAAAACAAACTACTAATAATATGTATACCAACATTAATATGCATGCCTTGAATGGAAGTTGCTTTGAATAAAATATCTATAAAATATAAAATAAATAAATCAAGAAGAGTCAATAATGTTGTTTGATTAAAATTAAGAACAAAAAAGGCAACAACAGCTGCATTTACTGTGCAAAATGATCTGATATTATAATACATGCCTGTTTACATTGAGACAAACTGACTGTTTACACATTAATATGTTGGCAAAATAGGCATTTTGACCAAGAAGTGCATATGTCTGTTAAATTTAGCCCTTCAGCCCCAGTACAAAAGTGCTATTGATCTCTGATATGTTGACAATGTTGTCCTTTCATGTGTTTTCAGCTCAAGCCCCAAAGAGTGTGAAGATCTTCATTAATCTTCCTCGTTCCATGGGTTTCGATGATGCGGAGAGAAGCGAAGCGACGCAGGCGCTGGATCTGTCAGAGGAAGACTACAAAGACGACGGACTCATCCCGCTCAGATATGTCAAGTTTCAGAACGTCAACAGTGTGACTGTACGTTAAATTACACTCTTAATGCCGATACAATAGCACTTGTTTAAACAGTCTTTAACAATATTTTTCTTAAAGTACATAAATATAAACATAAAATAATAAATAAAAAGAATAAAATTAATATAAATAAATAATAAAAAACATAGAAACTACAAGATCTCACTTCAGCATATTAAAATGCACTTGGTATTCCTTAGTGTAAAAATTACCTATCAATAAAATCCGAACGTCATTTTTATAACTTTTGTATCTTTAAATGTTCATCTTATTTAAAGGGAAAGTTCACCCAAAAACTAAATTTGTCATCATTTACACACCCTCTAGTTTCTCTAAACCTGTATGAGTTAAGATAATATAATTTGAAGAATGTTGGTAACCAAAGAGTCGATGGTCCCCATTGACTTCCATGGTATGGGAAAAAAAAAAAAAAAAAAAATTAGTGGTTGGTCCCCATTGACTTCAATAGTATGGAGGAAAAAAAAAAAAAAATTGTTGATGGTCCCCATTGACTTCCATAGTATGAAAAAAAATATAGTTGCTGGTCCCCATTGACTTCCATAGTATCAAAAAAAAAAAAAAAAAAAAAGTTGACGGTCCCCATTGACTTCCATAGTATAAAAAAAAATACTTGCTGGTCCCCATTGACTTCCATATTAAGAAAAAAAAAAATAAAAGTGGTTGGTCCCCATTGACTTCCATAATATTAAATAAATACTATGGAAGTCAATGGGAACCAGCAAATGTTTGGTGACCAACATTCTTCAAAATATCTTCCTTTGTATTCAACAGAACAAAGAAACTCATACAGGTTTAGAACAGCTTGTGGGTGAGTAAATGATGACACAATTTTTATATTTGGTTGAATATTATGGTATTTTGGCCCCCTTGTGTTTTAAAAACATTTTGGGAATCGGAACCATTTTCCAGAGTACTTGATTTCTGAAATTCTAATCAAAGGTTTCTCATTCTCCACCTGTTTTCAGTTATTTATTAAGTCAAACCAAGGAGACGAGGAGACGACAAAAGTGAACTATTTGACGTTTATCGGAACTCCGGTCCAGGCGACAAACATGAACGACTTCAAACGGGTGAGTAAATATTGTTAACCGATAATATCAAGCCCACTTTCCACCATTCAATCAAATCCAGTCTGTCCGACATTATTTTCAGGTGAAAATTTTATTACTTAGCATCATGGAAGTAAAATGTGGTGCTCTTGATGTTTTTGCGTGTCAAATGCAGGTTGTGGGTAAGAAGGGAGAAAGTCACTGAAGAGGAAAAGACGACACGACATATTGCTGCAATCTCTCCACGGGCGTCTTTCTCCGCCAACATGACTGGGCAAAATCAACACACACACACTCACACACACACACAGCGGAGCGCTGCATACGTCCCTCAGCTCGCCATCAGAGGGGGAGAGAGCGAGAGAAGACACAGCTTTGTCTCAATGAGGCCGTGTATCACAAATCATTTTTATCTGAAAACCTCCTGAAAATGTTCCTGTAAATAAAGTCGATCCTTTTTCAAAGGCATGTGGCTACTGTCTGTCTGTCCTAACACTCAGCGCTGAAACTGTTGCCTTTTCATCATTTTTAACACCTTAATATAAAATTAATGAATCAAAATGCATTTTTCTTGGAAAAAATAATGTGCTGTTGTTCCTGATCTAGCCGCTGGGTGGCAGCAGACGCCACGTAATCAGCGCGTGTCCGCGGGGGCGCGTCTGGAGCGCGTTCCTGTGAGAGGAGCTCCGCTATTTAAAAACGAAACGAAAATGTATAACAGGTTTATAGATAAATCCATTCGCGTTTGTTTGGAATATTATCCTTGCATTTGTTTAAATCATATCATTTGAAAGAAACACGAAATGGGGACAATTTACAATCATTAAAATTAAAATGATCACATAATAAAATCATTTGAATAACGTCGTGTTTTCATTAAAGAATAAATAACATTTCTTTGCTGTAAATTTCTTTGTAAACATTGCGTTTTAAATATAATAGACTATATATTTGGAGGAAATATAGATGTGGTTTTTGAACTACAAAGGCAAACGTGTTTTAAATCAGAATTTCTGCTAAATATATATTTTTTTGAGGACATATTATTAGCCATTTATAGAAAAATTAAATAGCTAACGCATGTGACTTTATTTTATTTACTATTCGGCATTGTTTTATTAGCCTATTAACAAGAAACTAGGCTATTAATTAAAAAAACAAAAGAATAAAACCATTATTGATACATTTGTTCAATGTCGGATTGTGAAGCTTAAATCGATCGAGATGAATAATTGAAAAAATCGCGCGTAAACTCACTATTTAAATTACGCTTTATTTCACATTTGGTTATTATTAAATGATCAATGTAAAAATGCTATTAATATCATGCACAGGTCACAAGTAAAATATTTTTTAACTCTAATTTAATTCTGTAGGCTATTGTTTTTGGGTTAATTTATGAATATTTGTTTGGCGTTTTCATAATACGCGATTGTTTTCTTTGGAAGATTATGATTGAGCATAAATGAGACACGAAAAACTGCTTGTTTAAAAAAAAAAAAAAAAAAAAGCTTTAAAACGAATTATATGCTACATGAAATCGATATCACGTTTCATAAAAATAAATAATTTAATAACGGACATTATTTTTGTTAAATGTTCATCAGAAAAAAATAATTACTACGCTTTTTTATTCAAGATAGCTATTTGTTTCAGCGTAGGCCTACACATTTTTACAATTTCATTTCATACATGTTCTATAAATAAAGCATTCATAGGCTATATTTTAATCCCTATGTTATAAATGTATTAAATACGGATACTTAAGCATATTCACAATGAAACCTTTGAGACTCCGCCGGTCCACCATCTGAGGTTCATTTCTCTGTATAATAAACTCTGAGGTGATGCTGCCATTTTGCTCTACAATGTTCTGTAAAAGAGACTGAACTCACAGGCCTGATGATTTGAAGCAGAACTGAGATTCTGTTGTAGATGTTGAGCGCTTTAACAGACTCGATTTCGGGTCAGATGTGGTTAAACAGGATGTTGGACGGCAATGAAACATGTTCAGTAATGTAATAAGTGCATGAAAGAGGGTTCAGTACTGCGTTAGCGGTCAGTGCAGAGCTGCTCTCTGGATCAGGACGGTAGTTCAGTAAAAAGGGAACACTGAGTCAACAAAATGAACGAACGGCTTTCAAACCACATTACTCTGGAGTCAAGATCAGACGCGATGTTCCTCATGTTTTTCATTTGAAGAGGTTTTTAGGAATTCGGATGAAAAGTCACTACTATAGCTGACAGATATCAGTCAAGCAGGTGTCGTGTGAAATCGCACAGTCTGTTTCGAAAACTAACACACCCTAAAAAAAAAAGAAGAAGCAAAAATAGAAGTCACAGGAGCGGCCCGCCAATTTTAAACCAATCAAAAACGTCAATCATTTTGCGCGCTCGCGATTGATGAAGTGCCGTTGAAACAGGCGGGATTTTCTGTTTGAAATTAAACAACAAAATGGTGGCGGTTCCCAGAACAGCACCTACAGGTCAGCATTGTTTTCTAAGTTTAAAGTTACATACATAACCAGCGTTGCCAATTTAACTATTTTGTCACTAGATTTAGCGACTCCCTTGCCCCTTTTGAGACTTTTTTTTTTTTAAAGCCTAGCGACAAATCTAGCAACTTCTTGCACAAACCTTATCTAGATTCTTACCTCATTCATTGATCAATATTTATGTTTATATAAATCAGTGAAAAAGCTATTTTGACGTAATCTGGCGACATTTAGCGATCAGATTTAGCTACTTTCATTTGAAAGCAGTTGGCAACGCGGTACATAACATAGAATTTATATTTGGCACAATATAGCCTACATAAATATAAGTAGAATTCATGTTAAAAACAAGTGAAATTGTATGGAAAACTGGATTTTTGTTCTGAAGAAATTGTAATGTTTGTACCTGCACCAAATGCTTTAATGTGCCGTTGTTAAGGTGTTCTGAGTTGCTAAACATGGACTTCTGAGTGGTTTTAGTAGACTGTTTCTGTGGTGTTTAGCTGGATTTAAAAGTGTGTTCAACTATGGTGTTCTTTAGCGCGTTTCTAACCCGTTGCTATGGTGTCCTGAGTGGATTTCGTTGCTATGGTGTTCTGTTTGGTTTTCAGCGCATTGCTACAGTCACTATTGTTGTGTTTTGGGTGGTTGCCAGGGCATTGCTATGCAGTTGCTGTGGCGTTCTGAACTGTTTTACTGCGTTGCTAAGGTTTTCTGCATGGTTGCCAGAGCGTTGTTAGGTGGTTGCTCATTGGCCCAAATCAAAAATAAAAAGCCAATAAGCAAAATATGTATTTATTTTGTCATTTTACTTTCTCTCTTCCCTGGTCACTGACCTCATCTTTCAACATGCCATCTTCCCGTGTCAGGAGAGAGTCTCTTCATGTCTTTCATTCATTCCTCACTTAAAAATACATCGCAGACATGAGCCTCCATCTCTCTCTCTCTCCTGTCGTCTGTCCATGTTTCTGTCAGGCACTGATCTCTGGTTGGCTGTCGTCTCTCTGCCTGGCACATTGTTCAGAAACACCACCTCCCCTTGAGTTCCTCCTCGATGGCACTGACGCTGGCCTACGGTTGGCACGGCACTAGCTGAATGTGTGCCGCCTTTTGTTGCCCAGAGAACAGGCTGATCCTGGCACAGAGTTGCTCTCCTTTCACAACCCTCCTCCCCCCGATGCCCTGGAGTCAACTGGCATCATTCCACCAGACATCAGACCGCCCGCCAGCGCCCCGCGTGCCCCCGCATGAGCTGGAATACTGGAGCGGATTGTGCCAGTTAGGCCTGTGTGTTCTGCTACTACTGCACACAGTATGCACTGCATTTTGTTTAAATACACTATACCTTATATTATGATAATCATTTTAAAGAGTAGCATGCTACACTGTTGTCACGTTCACGACCTCACTGAGTTCTCTATTCTTATTTCGCAGTTTTCATCCATTATTTTTTGTAAAAATGTCTCAAACTCTGGTCAAATAATGAGTCAAGAAGGAGATATTAAAATTTGGATTGATATTATTTTGTCTGTAAATGGAAAAGTCAAATGCATTGCCTTGCGGGATACAGTATTTTCAGTGTGTGCTCCATAAATAAATATATATATATATATATATATATATATATATATATATATATATATATATATAATATAATATATGATAACGATAAGTCATGATAACGATAAGTCATTTTAAACAGTTTAGTATAATACCGACCAGTTTTGTCTTATTTTGCATGTTTCATTTTTTTTTTTTTTTTTGTAAAAATATCTCAGCCTTTGGCAGTCTGATCAAATTAGATGTTAAACATTTGGATTGATATTAATTTGTCTGTAAATTGAGAAGCTGAGTGCGTTGCATTGTGGGACACGGTATTTTTCTAAAATGTCTCAACTTTTGGCAGTCTGATAAATTAAATCAAGAAGATTTAAAAAAAAAAAAAAAAATGGATTGATATTACTTAATTTCTTTGTAAATGGAAAAGTTAAATGCAGTATTTTTATTTATTTATTTTATTTTTCTGCAGTGTGTTCTCTGGTTGCATATTTGGTCAAACATAATATATCATCTGCATATTGCATGCATACAGTGCACAGTATACATATTTCTTTGTCTCTTTTGTGCATGCATGCGTGTTTGGATGTTCATGCAACTTAAATTTCCTGACGTCTGTTAATTCATATGAATTATTAAGAAATACAACAGCAGCTCATCAACCATCAAACCCTCAGTTTAATAATAATGTCTTTTTATGCACCTGTTCAGAAAGATAAATCCAGTAATGTTTTTATTTGAACATGTGCAATTTATACTCTTTACAAACTTTTTTTTTTTAATCAAAGTAACTTACTAAGTGTGTATTTTTGTTTGTTTAGAAATAGATATGTTGTATATCATATCTGTTATATCGAAACATTACAATAAGCACAATTAAATTAATTTAAAATCAGCATAAAATGACAATTCACCACATTTTATAAATGTATTATTCATTACACTTGGATCATGATTATTTTAGTTTAGTTTTATTAATATTTTGAATTAGCTTTTTTTATATACTTCATTTTCATGTTAATTTTAGTTGTGTTATTATGTTTAGTTAATTATTTTAGTTATTTATTTCCATGTAATAATTTTAGTGCTTCAACTTAAACTTATTTCAGTTTATTGCCAAGGCAACATTTCTAACTTCCATTTAGTTTAAGTTTTTCAACTGATATTTATATTTGATTTCAGCTTTATTTCAATTAACAGATTTTTTTTTTTTAATAATCCTGGACATAACTCACTGACTTGGATGTACATAACAATATGGAAGAAAAGATCTGTCTGCTTTTCCATTGCATTGGACTTTAAATGTGTTGCACAGATGTGTTTAAATTCAGGTGCACACATTTGTATTGTATTGTATGTTAGATACACATTAGGTGCGTCCCATTTCACATACTTATGCATTATTCTATGACGTTTTGTGGTATACAGTAAATAGTGTGAGTAGTGTGTTCACACTGAACATTTAAAAAAAAAAAAAAGTGCACTTAATTGACCGAAAAATTAAGTGTTGGGCACTTCATGCACTCGACTGTCGCACTTTAATTATGTAGCGGAGGGGGAGGGGCTACCAGACTGGTAAAATTCATACGCTACATGGTTGAGTACATAGTGCATAAGTACATAGTGTATAAGTTCGTCATTTAGGACACAACTGTTATATCCTCAGAACGGTCCATGACGTCTCTGTCGATTAGATCTGATGTTATTCTAGCCGTCGTGCATCTTTACAGGCCGTTGAGATTCAGCTGTCAGTCAGTCAGGTCAGCTGGAAGGACGGCGCTGCAGATCGTGAACGAGTCTCAGGTGCTCATTACCGCTCGCAGCAGGTGACTGCTCATTTCAACCGCATACGCTGATCTCAGTTCAGCCTCATGTGATCATTCTAACAGGGTCTCATGTCCTGCGTCTCAGCCTGACCTCGCAAACACGTTGTCATCATGCGTAGCAGAAGTTTTACAGAAAGCCAGATGTCTGACGGCATGTTTTTAATCATGTATGTTTGCACATTCTCTCTCATTTCTTTGTTTGTGCGTGTGCGACGGGGGTGTTAATGCATCGTAAACTCTGTTTGTATTTATATTCACACACACACACACATTTCAAAGAAAAACAACAGTTTTTTGATCATGTGACCAATGAATTAGTGTTGTCAAAAGTACCAAGTCTCTGATTGGCCACACCCTCAAAAGATAGGCTATGTCTGTGATTGGCTACAATGGTCAACGCTTCAAAAACATGTTGTGAATAGACATCTTTGATGCTCTTCAACAAGCGCTTACACAGATATGCACGGGAGCGTTTGAAAGCAGGCGTCTATCAGCGGATTCCTAATAAATATTGAGTTTTACAGTATGTAAAGTAAGTATGTACTTTGTTTTGACCAGATGATCTGCTCGCTCAATGTCCACTCTTGATTCGTGGGATGTTTAAAAGTAAAGCGCAGTGTATTGTGGGAAAATCTGAAGAAAGCTTGCGATTGGCTAAAGAATTTGATGAGCACAAATCATTGGTAATTTTACAGAAAGTCCAAAAAGCTTGTATAGCATGCATAAAGTTGATGATATTGAGTGATGATCATGCATACATTTTCGTTTTTGCTATAACTATATATAATCAAAAATCAATTTATAGCGCTTTATATAATATTAATATAGAATATGTAAGCACTATAACTGCAGTTATACACTTGTGAGAATCACATTTTGGAAAATGTCTCCACAAAAAGTGATTTGTAAGAACATTTATTTGAAATGACTAAATCAACAGGTTTGTCTGAGGGTTTCATTTAAATAAAATTGTGGTTTTTTTTTTTTGGTTTTTTTTTTTAGGTTTATACTATCATATGGGATGTTTATTAAGGAGTTTTCTTTGTGGGGACTGTTGGTTGGTGTCTTTGTTTCTCTTTCAGTCTGAATTTGTCGTTCATTTGTTCATTCATTGATTCATTGCTGTGTGTTACAATACATCTGCTCTTCAGTGTGGTCAGTTCTGCTTTTAAATCTGTTGTTGTGACGTCTAGAATGAACCCGGTCTCACGTAGAGCGTTAGTTGTGTCTAGTGAAGTGGAAGAGGACAGAACATGTCATTTTAAACTAGTGGATATGAAGAGAAACGCAGAGATCTGGGATATCAGCGGCGTGTGTTATTAAGGCTGTCAGCGCTGACATATGGCAGACGCTTTGACGCTGAGCTTTTGTGTGTCTTTCATATGGATTCTGTGCGCTCTCTTCACATATGTTACAGCATCTTAAGACACATCACACCTGAACTGAAAAAACACACAGACAAGAGCGTGGAACTTGACAATCTGTGCTACAGGAAATATTAAGTTTTTTTAAAAGGCATCTCTCTGACTTACTCATGTTTAAGAGCTTTAAAACTCTTTAAATTGACTCTCGCTTGTCTAATTCTCATTCATAATCTAAGTATTTACATTTTAGAATGTTTTTAGTGCAGTTGTTTGCTTTAAAAATGTGTCCTCATTTGTAAGTTGGATAAAAGGATTTGCTATTATAAATAAACGTAATGCAAAATAATTTACTAGGGAATCTCAGATCGATCGGCTGCAGATTGGCTGATGATCACATACTATACTCGATCTGTAGTCACTAAATCTCTTTTTCACTTTTTTCACTCAATTCACTTTTTTTTAGGGAGATATTTTCTTTTAAATAATTCTCTGTTTAAGGACTACAACAAATGGCTGGTAGGGACTACAACAAGCTTCTTCCTGAGTTGGTGACATCACAAACCCTAAAATTTACATAAACCCCGCCCCTGAGAACACACAACAAAGGGGGTGTGGCCATGTTTGGCTGCTTTAGAGAAGAGGAAGAGTTGTTGTAGTAGAGTGTTGTTGTCATGCCGTCATTTTACGCCGGAGTGCTTCACAAACGAGGGTCAATTCAACGCTGGATTTGCACAAAAGATTAACATGACGGCACATGCTAGTCGATGAGTTGAATCAACTCCACAGCAACTACATAAATTTATCCACTAACCGTTCAGAAACGCCTAAAAGTTGTAACTTCTTCCTGAGTCTCTCCATCAGTGTCGACTCCGGTTTGAACAATGTAAGGCTGAACACCATTACTGACAATCCTCATTTTGGCTGCGTGAGATTCTCCAGCTTTGTTGTTGTTGAGCGACCGAAGCGGGAGCTGTTAAAGCTCCGCCCTCTTCTGGAAAGGGGGCGGGAGCAGCAGCTCATTTGCATTTAAAGGGACACACACAAAAACGGCGTTTTGCTCACACCCAAATAGGGGCAAATTTGACAAGCTATAATAAATGATCTGTGGGGTATTTTGAGCTGAAACTTAAAGGGGCGTTATAGGTCCCCTTTAATATTCACTGACACTTGTCCAAATCGCAATTTGATTAAGTCCTACATTTGATTTATTAATTAATTTGCTAAGTTCCGTGACATTCCATGTAGTAAATTCCATTTTTATGACTGGATTCTGTGATTCTGTCTGCGTTTTCCACATTTCAAAAATTATTGGGCCCTACATATAATAGTTTTGTGCAAGAAACGGACAAAATTTAAGTCGTTATTAATGTCAGGTTTGATGGTCTAGAGCTGCACGGTCCTCATCTAGTTTTATTATATCAAAGTATATAGCTGTGTTTTTTTGTTTTTGTTTTTTTAATCTGAATCAATCTGTATTTCTGATTGTAATATGTTCTCTGATATGTTTGACCAAGAGCCGTGTTTCTGTTCTGGAAAACTAGAAAGTTATTTAGTGAGAGATTCTCTCATGTGGAGAGACATTTAGGTCACAATAAAAAAAGATCTTTGTTGTGTTTGCAGGACCGTTCGTCCCAGCTGTAGTGTGTGTGTGTGTGTGTGTGTGTGTGTGTGTGTGGAGGAAGAGGAGTTCTACCCCTGCGGCACAGAAATTGCCATGTCATAATTTATGACTTAAAAAGCATTAATGTTTCAGCATGCAGCGAGAGGCGGCGCATTCTGTTTGAGGCAATCATTTCCTTAGTGAATGATTTATATGTGTCATATCAAAGTTTTATAGGATAAACAGTAACATCAACACTGTGCCACAGACCTGCAGGAATTCAGCCTTCCAACTTTCACATCCAAGCGCTGCTCACATTACAGGGAAACACAGAGTTTAGCACAGACTCGACGGAGAATCAAACACCGGCACTGGGAATTTAACACACTCTGGGACTATAGGCATTCTTCTGATTTATTTCTATCTGCGAGCTTTGAAATTGCATTCCTTGTGTATTTGAACAGGTGTAAAGCGATAACAAAAACAAATTCCTATTTCAACTTGAAAAATTTTAACTGATTATTATTTAGGAATCTTGTGTTATGATTGAATTATGTTGATTAGTATTTATGTTTTGCTTAATAGTCTTGTTTTTGTTTATTGTGAGCATTTAAAGGGATAGTTCACCTAAAAATGAAAATTATCTCATGATTTACTCATCCCTCAAGCTATCCTAGGTGTATATGACTGTTTTCTTTCAGACAAACACAATTGGAGATATATTTAAAAATATCCTGGCTTTTCCAATAACTAGCTTCCGGCAGACAGCCTACGCAAATCGAGTAACAGCAGAAGTGTATCCCTTGACCCGACACATTGACGAACGTTGAAGCTCAGAGGATAGAGCAAAACAAAACACCGGTCATGAATTAGAAGTCTAAAACAAGAATTTTTAAAGAGAAATGTCAGAGGATTTTGATATAAGAGCTTGAGTTTGTTGCACAGCCCTATTTGTATGAACCGCAAGAGGCGTCTTAAGCTTACGATACTCTTAGATCCTACGTTACGTCAAAAGTTACTCTTTGACTCTATGGGTCAATGACATGACAGGTCATTTTTTTTGTCCAAAGGCCTTAATAATAATAAAAAACAAAGATATGACATCCAAAGTATGTAAGGTAGTACAACTAGATCTCTTTTATTGAATCCAAAAGGTTTTAATTATATTTTGCTACATATAAAGGTATTTTAAAGTTTTTGAAGTGTCAAAAGGTCATTCGGGTTAACTGTCTAAAGATACAGCCATTTCTTTTGTGATTATACACATTTATTACATTTTAAGATATTTTATTTTTTATTCTGGCATAATTTTATAACATCATATATCAACATAGTGCAAAATGGTATTAAAATTATGTGTAGAAGTTGCTTTGTTATGAGAAAGAATGTCCGGAAAAATGAATTTCATTGTCATTTGGAGTAACCAATATAAAGAGACCATTTTAGATCAAGTCATGCGGTCAATATCATGTGACAGGATGTGACATCATTCAGACACCTGCAAAGGACCACATGGTCATGAAGCAAAGTAACTAACTCTCTCTTAACTATTTGACAAATTCATGTTTTCACTTGATCATACGCATGTCCCGAAACATCAGGTCATTCGGTACAACCGCTATAAAACATGGAAATGTTGTAATATTTTACAAACTTGTATTAAATATAAAATGTTTGATTGTCCTTTTGGTAGCTAGCTAGATATCAGCCTGTTAGCATTGTTTGAAAATATCGTCATTCGGTAAAACCGAAATTTTGGTTAAACCGAATTACTTTTTTGGTGACAAATTTTATCCAACTTGTAAAAAATGACAAAATCAGTGTTAATTGATTATAAAAACCACATAATCTCATTGTTAACACTTAATAAAACTTCAAAATCAATTATATCTGCATTGTTTTTTTTTGTTTTTGTTTTTTTTTCACTTTTAAAAACCTCATCAATGACCCTGGTGTAAATCGGTGCGTATGTCCGTCTGCCGGAAACTAGTTATTATAGTTTATAAAATTATAAATATGGATATTTTTCATACAAAAACCAATCACTTTGCTTCAGAAGGCATTTATTGACCTCCTGGAGCCGTGAGGATTATTTTTATGATGGATGGATGCATTTTTTTGGGCTTCAAAATCTCGCCCCCCATTCACTCCCATTATAAAGCTTGGAATATTTTTAAATATATCTCTGATTGTGTTCATCTGAAAAAAGATAGTCATATACACCTAGGATGGCTTGAGGGTGGGTAAAACATGCTGGGATAATTTTCATTTTTGCGTGAACTATCCCTTTAAGTCTTGTAAGGTTTGCCATGTCCTAACGTGTTGGTTAAGTTCAACTCTTATGTTAACAAATGAAAGCTTATTACAAAGTGTTACCTTTTTGTCTCTGTGTGTGATTGAATATCTGTCGGTGAAGAAGTTTTGAACACATGGCACCATTACTTCAACACAAGCTTTAATCTTCCAACTTTCATTCACTCTTTTCCTGATTAAAACTGCTATTTTCCCCTGCTAAACGTGATATGAAATGTAAGATCTGGGTCTGATATGATGCCAGGCCCTCTGTGTGGTCGACCTGTCGTTTGAGGGCAGGAATCTAATTGATTTTATAAGATTTTTGCTTTACAGGTTTTCTTTTTTTTCCCCCACTGCAAATGAAATGTAATTTTGAATGAATAATGCATCTTCCCTAAAGGCTTCCAAATATTTAAAAGCGTGCGAGAGGCAAAAAAAAAGAGCACAAAGCGTTTACGTGACACCGGAAATTGGCATAGCATCCATCAACACACACAGACGCCAGCGCACACAGGGGTATCAGTGTGGTGCGTGATGGGTAGACGTCTGCAGGGGGCATTTTACAAAGGATTCTGGGATCTCAGACGCACGCAGAGAGGACACTACACTCGTTACAGCTCATTAAAGAGCTTACGATGATTATTTTAACAGTGTGTGAGTCTGTGACCGACCGTGATTTTGTTGAATATCTATCAGACGGATTATGGCTAATATTTTATTACCATGAGAATCCCGCTGATTCTTTATTTTATTAAGCTGATTGACTGAGTGCTTATTTAAACACATGCTAAGCTTTACCTGCATTATAGCTTTTACTAGCAGACCTAAAGCACCAAGTATTAAAGTTCAGCATGTGAATCGTCCTGCAGCGTGAATGAACGAAGCGTTAAATCATCAAATGCATACCTTATGGAGGTGAAAGTCAGGGAAAAAGACTTTGTGAAGAAGAATATAACTACACAATCACTTGTAAGTTTATTTTCACCAGCCTTTTGGCAAGAAGCCTTTCTGTACCTTATATTCTTCTTTACAAAGTCTTGAGGAACTTTTAATGAATTTTCTCTGAAATACTTTATTCTGATTGGTTAAGCCACATTGAGCAAATATTTTTTGAATAATGATGCTAAATTGTATATTTGTATGGGAGCTTGTTTCAGACACGGTTTAAAAAAATAAAGGTAATTGCGACTTTTTATCTCACAATTCTGACTCTTTTTTTTTTTTTTTCTCTCACAGTTTTGAGTTTATATCTTGCAATTCTAACTTTTGTTGTAATTGCAAGTTTGTCTCACAGTTATACCCTTTTTTTTTTTTTTTTTTTTTACATTTTCGAGTTTATATCTAGCAATTCAGACTTTTTTCTCATAATTGCGAGTTTATATCTCAAAATTCGAGACAAAAGTCAGAATTGTCAAATATAAACTGATAAACAAATATAAACAGTTGAGATTTGCTATATTGAATATATATCGCTTTACTTGAGTGTGCTGTATTTATGCAGATAAAGTAGTTTTTATTTAAAATTTATTATAGTTTTATTAATATTTTGAGTTAACTAAAAATGTAAAACTAAAAGCTTTCATGTTAATTTTAGTTAATTTTTTTTAGTCATTTCATTATGTGCTTTTGTCATTTTATTCGTTTTTTGTTTATTGAAAATGTTGCTTTTTAGGTTTAATTTTTTTCAGTTTTAGTTCATTTTAGTTTTTATTTATTTCCAGTTAAAAATTTTTGTACTTCAACTTAAACTTATTTCAGTTTATTGCCAAGGCAACACTTCTAATTTTCGTTATGTTTTTCAACTAATATTTGTATTTTATATCAGCTTTATTTCAATTGAAAGAAATATTTTAATTTTAATTATTTTAATAGTTCTAATAATTTTAGTTAATGATACTAACCCTGGACTTGGACATGCTTATAAATACAAATTTATTTAAAGAGCTGGACTATAATAAAGTTGCATTTTGCAATAAATAAAAGATTGCTGTATTTATATTGTTAATGTGTCATTGACAAATAAGGTTTTTAAAAGTGTAAAAAAACATGGAGATATAATTAATTTTGAAGTTTTATTAAGTGTTAACAATGAGATTATGTGGTTTTTATAATCAATTAACACTGCTTTTGTCATTTTTTACAAGATGGACAAAATTTGTCACCAAAAAGGTCATTCGGTTTAACCAAAATTTGGTTTTACTTTTGGTTATACCGAATGACGATATTTTCAAACAATGCCAACACTGATATCTAGGTAGCTAGCTAGCAAAAGGATGATCAAACATTTTATATTTAGTACAAGTTTTTAAAATATTACAACATTTCCATGTTTTATAGCGGTTGTACCGAATGACCTGATGTTTCGGGACATGCGTATGATCAAGTGAAAACATGAATTTTTCCAAATAGTTAAAAGAGATTTAGTTACTTTGTTTCATGACCATGTGGTCCTTTGCAGGTGTCTGAATGATGTCACATCCTGTCACATGATACTGACCGCATGATCCAAAACGGTCCCTTTATATTGGTTACTCCTAATGACAATGAAATTCATTTTTTCAGACATTCTTTCTCATAACAAAGCAACGACTTCTACACATAATTTTAATACCATTTTGCACTATGTTGATATATGATGTTATAAAATCATGCCAGAATAAAAAATATATACATTTATTACATTTTAAGACATTTTAATCACAAATGAAATGGCTGTACTGGCCTTTGGACGGTTAAAACGAATGACCTTTTGACACTTCAGAATCTTTAAAATACCTTTATATGTAGCAAAATATAATTAAAACCTTTTGGATTCAATAAAAGAGATCTAGTTGTACTACCTTACATACTTTGGATGTCATATCTTTGTTTTTTATTATTATTAAAGCCTTTGGACAAAAAAAAATGACCCGTCACATCATTGACCCAGATAGTTTTTTGTTGTACTATACTATTGTTCCTCTTAGTGGAAGCTATTAAAAAAATAGTCAAGTAAAAAGTCAACTCAAATCAGCATTTCTATATTAAAATATTACATTTATTTTGTAACTAGCTGTGTAAGAAGAAAGTTAACGTGCAGGCCGAGTTTTGTCTGTGATAATAGCTGACTGTACATTGTCCATTACAGGTATTGAAGCAGTGATTTAGAAATGCATTTAATACGACAGAAGATTCTACATAAAAGATCCAGTTTTCTTTGTTCCAAGAAGAAAAGCAAAGATGAGCATTTTCCTCTGATCCGGAGAGCGAGGGGCCACTCCGGCAATCTGGAGCAAATATCTGATTAACATTCAGCCGTACTTTATCTAAACAGAATACATCATCACGTTTGGCACCAGACCCAATCAGACCATTGAGACGCTTCCGTGAGCCAGATTTATTCAAACGCTGCCAGAAACGCAACTCTGATTGGTCCTCCATTTAGAACACGCCGACCCACAATGCATTCTGTCCTGGTTCCGTTCTACAATTCAATCTGCGTCTACATTCAATCTGAATCAAAATCAGCTTCCTGTGTTTCTTTATTACAGTGACAATTAAGACCACAGCGACTCTGGAAAACGAGCCCTTCCTGTCCAACACCTCATTCTCATGGAAATAAGATAAAATCCATAAATGTCTTCAACAGAAGTGGGAAACACTTTACAATAAGGTTTCATTTGTGAACATTAGTTAACTGGATTAGCTGAAAAAATTGGTGGAGGATTTACTTAGAAATTGCTAGTAAATCTCACAAATAATTACAGAGTTGTTTCAAAGAAAAGGCAAGTAATACAACAATAAACGTGAAAGTTTGAAGTAGAAAGACTAACTTCAGAAAATCATGTTTTACAATGCATGAACTAACAATGAAAAATACTTCTAAAGAATTTATTAATCATTAGTTATTGTAAATTCCAATATTTACTTAGAAATTCAGAATCAAAAGTTGCATCTGTTAATATTATGCTAACATGAACTATTTATTCATAACAATGAATAAATGTATCGCTCATTTTTAGTTAATATAAATTAATGCATTATCTAACTAAACTCCAATAACTGTTAAACCACATTTTACTGAACTGCACCGTTTCTAATGTAAATAGATACTGTATGTTTAAGTGATGTGATTAAAAATCACCTGCATGTATTTAATTTTGTTTGTATTAAACTTAAATGTCTTATTTAGCTTTTTATTAACTATATGACTTTTGTTGGTGGTTTTTTTCTCGCTAGGGTTGTCAAATGTACCGCTTGGTACCAGAAGTTGACGCGTACCTGCTAATAGACGCTGCTTTCAAATGCTCTCGTTCGTGTTTGTTTGAGCTCTCTGACCGTCAAAGGTTTCTTTTTACAACAAGTGTTGAGCATTGTAGCCAATCACAGTCATATGAATGCAATGGCCAATCAGAGGTGCTAGTCAGTAACACTGCTGTTTGTTTTGTTCATTGTAACCAACAAAGTGTAAACACGATAAATAAGAGATTCATTGTTCAATTACAGCGGCTTTTTTATTATAACAGGAGTTTCACGAGTGCAAAATTGAGCTTGTGCTTTGGTGTTTGACAGATTTAGTGATTGGTGTTTTTTTAAAGGGTTAGTTCACCCACAAATGAAAATTTCTGTCGTTAATTACTCACCCTTATGTCGTTCCACACCCGTAAGACCTTGGTTCATCTTCGGAGCACAAATTAAGATATTTTTGATGAAATCCGATGGCTCAGTGAGGCCACTATTGAGAGCAAGACATTAACACTTTCAATGTCCAGAAAGCTTCTAAAGATGTATTTAAAACAGTTCATGTGACTACAGTGGTTCAACCTTAATGTTATGAAGCGACGAGAATACTTTTTGTGCACCAAAAAAACAAAATAATGACTTTGAAATCGCCCATCACTAGATATTGTTGAATAAAGTCGTTATTTTGTTTTTTTGCTGCACAAAAAGTATTCTCGTCGCTTCATAACATTAAGGTTGAACCACTGTAGTCACATGAACTGTCTTAAATGTCTTTAGTAGTTTGCTGTCAATAGTGGCCTCACTGAGCCATCAGGATTTCATCAAAAATATCTTAATTTGTGTTCTGAAGATGAACGAAGGTCTTATGGGTGTGGAACGACATGAGGGTGAGTAATAAATGACATAATTTTTGGGTGAACTAACCCTTTAACCATCCCTAATCTGAACACAGGTTTAGTTTTTAAGTACCCTGCAAATTTTCTGGAATGACAACCATATTTAAATGCGCAATTGAATCAGAAACTGTGATGACTGATAGTGATAAACAACAGATGAGACAAAATGGGACATTTTTTTAAAAGTATTTAGTTTAACAGTTTTTACTCTGGTACCGAAATTGTTACCAAGAACTGCAAAATTTTACTGGTATTGGTACTGACTACTGAAATTTTGGTACCGTGACAACCTTAGTTCTCGCCATTAAAATAGCCTTGCGGAAGGAAGGAAGGAAGTGCGGAAGGAAGGAAGTGCGGAAGGAAGGAAGTGCGGAAGGAAGGAAGGAAATGGAACCTTGCGCTGACTTTTTAAAAGACTTTTTACTCAGTATTTTGTCTTGTTTTCCTGTACAAATATCAAAATATTCTTAAATCAAGATACATTTACTGGAGAAGCAAAATGACAGCTGTTAAGTCTTGTTTTCTAAAAATAAACTTAATCTAAAGAGAAGTATATTTATATATAATATTATTACTCGTTTTAAGCAAAACGCACTTAATTTTGATCAATTTTTCTTAATATCTTTATTATATAAATTGTGTAATCTAAAATACTGAGGAAGAAAATAATTTTTTTGCAATGTCCTGGAACCTTATTGTAAAGTGTTACCGGTTGAAGTTTTTACTGCTCTGTCTGTCTAATATGATTGATTTTCCTGTGATTTCAGGCTGTAAAAGCGTCTCATGATGTCAGGATTGGATCTACGCAAGTCATGTGACTGAACACCTTGTGATCTCTCCTTCACATGAGGTCAGTGTCTCTTTGGCCGTTAAATGACTGCGGCGTCGTGAGTGTGTACGCTTCATTTGCTGTTGTCCAAACATCTGTCTGTCTCTCTCTCTCCCTGCAGGTTTGTGTTTATGGCATTAGTGCTGTCTCACATGGCTGTACTTCACAAGGAGGATATGTGTAATTATATTAAACATGCTCCATCTACTAACGGCCCGCTCAACACACACACACTTTCTGCACTGCCTGGATAAGCAAATCTCTCTCTCTCTCTCTCTCTCTCTCTCTCTCTCTCGCCCCCGCCACATCTCTGCACCCTCAGAATTCTCGTCATGGTCATTACAGGAAATTACATTTACTGTATGTTTGTTCATCTGTGAGTTCTCTTTATTTTCTAATGTGAACTATAAAGTGCATCACTGACCATCCAGTTTTTTTCAGCGGCCTTGCTTATATAGAAGTATTTTTCCCATTGGATTTTTTTTATGAAGTCTTTTAAATAGTTATAAGTCATTAACCAACCAGCTACGAGGAGAATCACAACATTGCGAACTTTGTTTTGAAGCAGAAAAGTATTTAAAAACCGAACAAATACATATACATATATATGTGTGTATATATGTATGTATGTGTGTATATATATACACATATATGTGTGTGTGTATATAAATATAAATATAAATTTATTATATATATGTTTGTTTATGTGTGTGTGTGTGTGTGTGTGTGTGAGTATAATTTGTGTGAATGTATTGGTAATGCAAATCTTTTTGACCTTGCCAATACTTCAATCTATGAAAGCCATTTAAAAGCTGCCCTTTTTAAAACAAATTGTGAAAAATTAACAAACAATATACAGTTGGTACGGAAAGTTTTCAGACCCCCTTAAATTTTTCACTCTTTGTTATATTGTAGCCATTTGCTAAAATCATTTAAGTTCATTTTTTTTCCTCATTAATGTACACACAGCACCCCATATTGACAGAAAAACACAGAATTGTTGACATTTTTGCAGATTTATTAAAAAAGAAAAACTGAATTATCACATGGTCCTAAGTATTCAGACCCTTTGCTGTGACACTCATATATTTAACTCAGGTGCTGTCCATTTGTTCTGATCATCCTTGAGATGGTTCTACACCTTCATTTGAGTCCAGCTGTGTTTGATTATACTGATTGGACTTGATTAGGAAAGCCACACACCTGTCTATATAAGACCTTACAGCTCACAGTGCATGTCAGAGCAAATGAGAATCATGAGGTCAAAGGAACTGCCTGAAGAGCTCAGAGACAGAATTGTGACAAGGCACAGATCTGGCCAAGGTTACAAAAAAATTTCTGCTGCACTTAAGGTTCCTAAGAGCACAGTGGCCTCCATAATCCTTAAATGGAAGACGTTTGGGACGACCAGAACCCTTCCTAGAGCTGGAAGTCCAGCCAAACTGAGCTATCGGGGGAGAAGAGCCTTGGTGAGAGAGGTAAAGAAGAACCCAAAGATCACTGTGGCTGAGCTCCAGAGATGCAGTCGGGAGATGGGAGAAAGTTGTAGAAAGTCAACCATCACTGCAGCCCTCCACCAGTCGGGGCTTTATGGCAGAGTGGCCCGACGGAAGCCTCTCCTCAGTGCAAGACACATGAAAGCCTGCATGGAGTTTGCTAAAGATGGTGAGAAATAAGATTCTCTGGTCTGATGAGACCAAGATAGAACTTTTTGGCCTTAATTCTAAGCGGGATGTGTGGAGAAAACCAGGCACTGCTCATCACCTGTCCAATACAGTCCCAACAGTGAAGCATGGTGGTGGCAGCATCATGCTGTGGGGGTGTTTTTCAGCTGCAGGGACAGGACGACTGGTTGCAATCGAGGGAAAGATGAATGCGGCCAAGTACAGGGATATCCTGGACGAAAACCTTCTCCAGAGTGCTCAGGACCTCAGGCTGGGCCGAAGGTTTACCTTCCAACAAGACAATGACCCTAAGCACACAGCTAAAATAATGAAGGAGTGGCTTCACAACAACTCCATGACTGTTCTTGAATGGCCCAGCCAGAGCCCTGACTTAAACCCAATTGAGCATCTCTGGAGAGACCTAAAAATGGCTGTCCACCAACGTTTACCATCCAACCTGACAGAACTGGAGAGGATCTGCAAGGAGGAATGGCAGAGGATCCCCAAATCCAGGTGTGAAAAACTTGTTGCATCTTTCCCAAAAAGACTCATGACTGTATTAGATCAAAAGGGTGCTTCTACTAAATACTGAGCAAAGGGTCTGAATACTTAGGACCATGTGATATTTCAGTTTTTCTTTTTTAATAAATCTGCAAAAATGTCAACAATTCTGTGTTTTTCTGTCAATATAGGGTGCTGTGTGTACATTAATGAGGAAAAAAAATGAACTTAAATGATTTTAGCAAATGGCTGCAATACAACAAAGAGTGAAAAATTTAAGGGGGTCTGAATACTTTCCGTACCCACTGTATTTTAACATAATTTGAGATCTCAAGGGGTTACTTTTATAAAATAGTTTTTTTAAAATGTTTAAACTTAAACAAATGTTTGGGAACCTCACTGAATTTTGGACAGTCGAGAGCTTTCCGACGTGCAAAAAAAGAGATAAACGCAAATCTTTGACTCATTTATTCATAGAACATTGAGAAAACTTACCCATGAGTTTTAAATGATAGTGTTTTAAAAGTAGTTATCAGTTTCAGTGTTACATAGACGCAAACTCCTCACGTTTCAGTGATAATTCACCTTTTTGAGATCAAAATAGGTCTGTGGGATTTGTGTAGATCCAGTGAGAAAGTGTTTTAAGGGAGGGAGGAGGGGGTACTTGTGAACTTACAATAGTAAAGAACTGGTTGTTTCAGAAAGTACTGTACTCAGTTTTGCCGTCTAATCAGCCAATATTGTCTCAAATAGCCTGCAAAGCACGTCATCTTTTATAACATGAGATTTTGACCAAATGTATTCAGTCTTGATTTTGGTAAAATGTTGCAACAATGTGTTATTTTTGTCTTTAAAAATTACAGTTTTAGACATATAAGGTAATAAAAAATAAATAAAAATCCCTTAAAGTAACTACAAATGAGCATGTAAAGCAAATAACTTAAAAAAAAAAAAAATGCCCCACGCAATGTTCTCACCTTTTTTCCCCCTTACCTGTTTGCATCCCTGGTGTTATTTTAGTATCACTGTTGTACTTTAGGTTTTATTTTTATATTTTCTGTTTTCATTTTAGTTCTTATTTAGTTTTATTTCTTTAGCTTAAGCTAAGTGGAAATAAGAAATGTTGCCTTGGCTACTAGCTAATTTATTTCAGTTAATATTTATTTTATTTTAAGTAATGAAAATGTTTTTATGGTTTCAGCTTTAGTTAACGATAACAACCCTGATCCGTCCGTCTGTCCGTCTATTGTCTGCACATGCACAATATTTTCTGCTGCGATTAACGGATAATTAGAATGCGGCAAAACCTAAAATCAATATACAGAAGCCAGATCTTTCTACTTCCACATGCAATATGAGGGGTTATATAAAGTTAATGAAAGTCTGAGGTGTGTTGTGATGTTGGGCTGGAAACATAATTCAAGAACTCAGTGCAGTGTAATGCCAGCTGGGACCCACCGCCGTCTCTCTCGGTCTGTGTCTCTTTCTCGCTGTTTCAAGGCTGTAGGCTATGCAGAAACATTCTTCTGTTCTCACTCGTGTTTTTCTCTGCTTGTTGATGTCTCTGGTCTCATTGTGGTGTTGTGCGTTTTAACTTTCTCTCTCTCTTTCTAGTACGAGGTCATCGGTCAGCCCTGATCTCACTGACCTTTGGAATAAAGAGTCAGACAGTCAATCTAGAGTCTGAGTTTTTGCAGCGTTATGATTATGGATTGATGATGTCACAGGTCGGCTCTGTCTCTTCCGCTCTGTTCTAAAGCCTAGTGAGCTGTCTACATAGGCAGCACCCTTCTAAGGGAACATCCTGAATTAAAGCTGCAAGCAGCGATGAAAGGGCCCTCGCACCCGGGCTCACCGCCACCCGTTGGCATCAGGAAAACAGTGGGCAACATGCATGAAAGCGAGTAAATACAGGCGAAGTCATTTCAAAGTGGCACACTTCCTGCTGCCAACAGGTGGCGCTTTGACTGTAACTGAATATTGCCATGTAGATGTCTTCAGGCCAGGACTATTTTCAAACATGTGAAGTTTGGAGCAGATCGGACATTGTATGCCTGAGTTAGTGCCTGAGTAGAGCTGCCATATTTGGGCGTTCCTATTTCTCCCATTCATTGTAATGCCAGTGATCTGTCTCTGCTATATACAGTCTCTGTCACGTAAACTAGTGTCTGTCTGTCTGTCTTTCGTGTTGTAGACCGCTGCGGAGATGGACGGTACAACATCTCTTCACTTCTCATTGCGTCTCATGTTGTTTTTTCTCATTGTGTTTCTTCTCTCTCTCTCTCTCTCTGTATACCGTAGGGACTCGTGCCATGCTGTGTTGGGTGGCACCCATGTGCCCTCGTCTGCTGACTCCTACACTTCCATTGTGAGATTTATGCTAAATATGCATATCTTAATTGCATTATTCAAAATAATTAGCTAATATATTTTTGCATAATGACAAGGTAAGCAAATAGTGTCTCTGTGCTCTGTGTGCCGTGGCTGGGAAACTTTGCAAAATTAATAGACTCCCAAAATTACTAATTACCTCGTTTTTCCCTGCATTTCAGGGAGGACTCGTTTTCTCCCGTGTGCTGCAGCTAAAGATCTTCACACTGTGTGTGTGTGTGTGTGTGTGTGTGTGTGTGTGTGTAAGAGAGAGAGAGAGAGGGAGAGTGGGGATGCAATTGATCTAAAGCATATGTATATAACGCATTATAATATAAATGCATTCTTTTATAATACACTTTATAATCAGGCATGGTTTTCTTAAATCATCATAAATACAGTTATAAAACATTATAACATACCTATTTTTGGCTACACCTTTATATTGTATAATGCATTATAACATTTTTGGTTATTTATTTTATTTTGGTTATTGGGTATTTATGATGAGTTTCATGAAATGCATTATAATGCATTATATTCTTGAGCGGTATAACCATGAATATGTAAGTATTATAATGCATTACGACATAATAAATACCCTTTTTTAGTTTCATGAAATGTATTATAATGCATTATAGTCCATAGTGGTATAACCATGGATATGTACTGTAAGTATTATAATGCATAATATCCCATCATAAATACCCTTTTTTTGTGTGTGTGTGTGTGTGTGTATTTGATGAAATGCATTATGATGCATTATACTCTTTAGCGGAATAACCATGAATATGGAAGTATTATAATGCATAATATTACTTACACATTTTTTGTGTTTGATGAAATACATTATAATGCATTATACTCTTTAGTGGTACAACCATGAATATGTAAGTATTATAATGCATTATGACATATCATAAATACCTTTTTTTGTGTGTTTTATGAAATGCATTATAATGCATTATACTCTTGAACAATATAACCATGAATATGTAAGTATTATAATGCATTGACATATCATAAATACCTTTTTTGCGTTTGATGAAATACATTATAATGCATTATACTCTTTAACAATATAACCATGAATACGTAAGTATTATAATGCATTATAACATCATAAATACCTTTTTTTGGGTGTATGTGTGTGTGTTTTATGAAATACATTATAATGCACTATTTAACAATATAACAATGAATATGTAAGTATTATAATGCATTATGACATCATAAATGCCCTTTTTTTTGTGTTTTATAAAATGCATTATAATGCATTATACTCTTAAGTGGTATAACCATGAATATGTAAGTATTATAATTCATTATGACATATCATAGATACCTTTTTTATTATAATGCGTAATATTGCATATACCTTTTTTGTGTTTGATGAAATGCATTATAATGCATTATACTCTTTAGCGCTATAACCATGAATATGTAAGTATTATAATGCATTATGACATATAAATACCCTTTTTTTTGTGTTTGATGAAATGCATTATAATGCATTATACTCTTTAGTGGTATAACCATGAACATGTAAGTATTATAATGCATTATGACATATCATAAATACCTTTTTTTTGCGTTTGATGAAATACATTATAATGCATTATACTCTTTAGGACTATAACCATGAATATGTAAATATTATAATGCATTATACTCTTTAGCGCTATAACCATGAATATGTAAGTATTATAATGCGTAATATTGCATATACCTTTTTTGTGTTTGAGAAAATACATTATAATGCATTATACTCTTTAACAGTATAACCATGAATATTTAAGTATTATAATGCATTATGACATATAAATACCCTTTTTTTTGTGTTTAATAAAATGCATTATACTCTTTAGTGGTATAACAATGAATATGTAAGTATTATAATGCATTATGACATATCATAAATACCCTTTTTTGTGTTTGATGAAATACATTATAATGTATTATACTCTTTAGTGGTATAACCATGAATATGTAAGTATTATAATGCATTATAACTGTTGCTGATCTACAGTACATGCTGCACAATGATATCAATTAATCATACTCTAGATAATGAATATTTTCTTTATTTGTGGAAAGTAGCAAACACTTATCTTCCTGAAGATGAACTGGCCTCTCCAGTCGAGTGCATTATTTAAACTCTCCGCTGCTTGAGCTTTTAAAGCACAAACACTGTTTTCTTACCGTACCATAATCACAGTAATTAATAGACCGGTTTCAGTATCTCTGACTATCAGGTGCTGGTCGTTCATCAACACGGCATTAATGAACATTTGGGCTGGAGTTTCCCCGGCTTTATTAAGCAGATCTGTAGTGGTTTGTGGGGTTCCTAATTCCCTGCTTCTTCCACTAAAACTTTTTGTCTGTCTCTCTGTTAAAATTATTCTATCAGCTATAGAATGACCACAACAAATTGTTCAGACAGTTTTAGTCATGCTTTAAAATGTCTGAATGTAATTGCAGTAAATATAAAATAGGATTTATTTATTGTAAAAGAAGATGGCACAGGCAAAGGTGTTGTGGGTGGTTTCCAGGGTGTTGCTATGCAGTTTCTAAGGTTGCAAGGGGTTGTGGGTGGTTGTTAAAAACCTGCTAGGCAGCTTCTAAAGTGTTCTGAGTACTTGTTAGCGGGTTGTTAGGGTGTTATGAGTGGTTGCCAGGGCATTGCTGGGTTGTTTCTAAAGGTGTCCTGAGTAGTTGTTTACCAGTTACCAGGGTGTTGTGGGTGGTTGCCAGGATGTTGCTATGCAGTTTCTAAGTGTTCTTAGTAGTTGTTTGCAGGTTGCTAGTGTTATTGCTGGTTGTCAGGACATTGCTATGCAGTTTCTAAGGTGTTCCGGAAAGTTGTTCACCAGTTTCTAAAGTGTTGTGGGTGGTTTCCAGGGTGTTGCTATGCAGTTTCTAAGTGTTCTTAGTAGTTGATGGTGGTTTTCAGGGTGATGCTGTGCAGTTTCTAAGGTGTTCTGTATAGTTGTTCACAAGTTTCTATGGTGTTCTGGGTGGTTGCCAGGTTGTTGCTAGTTAGCAGTTGAGTAGTAGTTTGCAAGTTGCTATATATAGGGTGTTATTAGTTGTTTCCAGGGTGTTGCTATGCAGTTTTTAAGTGTTATGAATAGTTGTTCACAAGTTTCTAGGCTGTTCTGGGTGGTTGCCAGGATGTTGCTAGTTAGCAGTTGAGTAGTAGTTTGCAAGTTGCTATATATAGGGTGTTATTAGTTGTTTCCAGGGTGTTGCTATGCAGTTTTTAAGTGTTATGAATAGTTGTTTGTAGGTTGCTAGGGTGTTCTGGGTGGTTGCCAGGATGTTGCTAGGCAGTTTTTAAGGTGTTCTAAGTAGTAGTTCGCAGGTTGCTATATAGGGTGTTATTGGTTGTTGCCAGGGTGTTGCTATACAGTTTCTAAGGTGTTTTGAATATTTTTTCACAAGTTTCTAGGCTATTCTTGGTGGTTGCCAGGATGTTGCTAGGCAGTTTCTAAGGTGTTCTGAATAGTTTTTCACAAGTTTTTAGGGTGTTCTGGGTGGTTTCTAGGGTGTTGCTGTGCGGTTTTTAAGTGTTCTGATTAGTTGTTCACAGGTTTCTAGGCTGTTCTGGGTGGTTGCCAGGATGTTGCTAGGCACTTGAGTAGTAGTTTGCAAGTTGCTATATATAGGGTGTTATTAGTTGTTTCCAGGGTGTTGCTATGCAGTTTTTAAGTGTTCTGAATAGTTGTTCACAGGTTTCTAGGCTATTCTGGGTGGTTGCCAGGCAGTTTTTAAGGTGTTCTGAGTAGTTGTTCGTAGGTTGCTAGGGTGTTCTGGGTGGTTGCCAGGATGTTGCTAGACAGTTTTTAAGGTGTTCTGAGTAGTAGTTCACAGGTTGCTATATAGGGTGTTATTGGTTGTTGCCAGGGTGTTGCTATACAGTATCTAAGGTGTTTTGAGTAGTTGTTTGGAGGTTGCTAGGGTGTTCTGGGTGGTTGCCAGGATGTTGCTAGGCAGTTTTTAAGGTGTTCTGAGTAGTAGTTTGCAGGTTGCTATATATAGGGTGTTATTAGTTGTTGCCAGGGTGTTGCTATGCAGTTTCTAAGGTGTTCTGAATAGTTGTTCACATATAGGGTGTTATTGTTGGTTGCCAGGGTGTTTAATATCTGTAGGAGTTTAACAGTTGGTGTTGGAGGTTATGAGCACAAGTACAAGCAAACACAACTGATAAAGCTCAGAGTAAGTTGTACAAATGGTCTGAATGGGATGTGAATCCGTCTGTTTTTGCTGTCAAGACTAACATTGATGTCTTCCTGTCACATTCTTAATTAAGGAACTCAGTGGAAAGCTTGAATAACGAACAGCTTCGGTCTTAACGAGACTCAGTTTTGGCACAGACTCAACGGCTGCTATGACAACTCGGCGGCCCTATAGGAGCGGACAACAGACAGTGAACGGCATTAGAGCCTCTGCCCAAAGAACACAATGGATCACAACTTCATGGATCCCCCAATTTAGACTTCAACCCGCTTGTTTAAGGAGGAACGTTCGCTCTGGTCCTCCTTCCCGAGTCGTGGCGGATCCGGACCACCTTAACGTTCAGTCCCTGCCAGCGAGGCGAGCTTTGTTCAAACTGACAGGAATTGGCAGGCAGCCATTTTGTTTGCAAATTTACATAAACGCCAAATGGTGTCTGTTTCCTGTAGGTCTTCTAGAATTCTCTTTAAGCAGAGCTGTGTGTGTGTGTGTGATGTGAGCTTCATCAGGACACACTCCTCATCCCTGTTGTGAAGTCAATGAGTTTCACACTGATGCATATGCGTCGTGCCGTACCTTATTTTAGCTGGATTATTCCATGACCCCATGAAACAACAAGCTAGGAGACGTGAAACTGTCCTGCATTTCATGCTTTTTGGCATCATCTTTGTTAGTAAATGTTGGCCATTTCACCCTAAAATCAAAAGAATGAAATAAGATATTATATTTTGATAAAATATAGATTTAGATTTTCATATTTTCATGACAATTAAGCACATTTTCAAAACTATTCTCGATTCAGATTGAAGTAATCATTGCACTTCCTTCAGTTTATGCTAAACTAAAATAATAAAATAAATTTGATTTAGGCTAATCAATTTATTATGGTATTTTTGATCCAGGCCATCTTTGAGAATAATGGGATTTGCAAATACCAAAAGTACAAAAGTAAAATATGTAGAAGCAGTGCAAAAATGAGAATATTAGGAGAAAAATATTGGAAGTAAACTTTATATATGAGTTTTATCAATGATTATTCTGCACTTAGAACTATTAGTTGTCAAGCCTAGTCGATTATATTTCAAAATCTCAGCTGCTTGATTGTTTATATCATCGTAAAATGTAAATTATATTATCGCTCAGCTCTAATCTGCTAAATTCAACTATAAGGCATGAAGATTTTAAGATATTATAAACATTAACGTCATGATTTCTGATGTTAAGCTGCTTTGTATATTGTGAAAAGCTCCTAAAATCACTGTAAAAAACACTGTAAAAGTAGTCCATACAACCTGCGCATTATATACTAAGTGATCAGAAGTCATAGGCGAAGATTATCAGTAAATAACGACTTAAATGTGAGTCTGTTCCTCACATAAATCATATGACATGACTTGAGTCATGTTGACTACTTTTATTGTGTGTTTTTGTTCATTTTAGAGCGGTTGTTTGCTGTTTTGGAAGTAAAAAAATATACAGTTTGGTGTCAACGACCCCTTTAAGTACATCTTTCTCTCGTTTTCATTTCCATTATACTGCAAATAAAGGTGAAATGCAACCTGGACGTGTTTCCTCCACTTTAGACCAAACGTATGAAGATCCATCATCATTATTGATTATTAAAGAGACGTCACTCCCTTCACACGAGAACACCGAGGTGCCAAGATCACCGTAAACCAGTGTTCTCCATAATAGTCGTCTCATTACTTTTGAATAACATCAGGTGCACAAATATTTAAACAAGCATCTGTGAGATGAGAGGAAATCATGCAAATATGAAAAGGCCCTGGAAATGAAGGATTGTGGGATGCGGGCGGCTGACATCTTGGCACGGTGAGCTGATCAATTAGTCTAATCACACCAGTGTCAGCGCTGAGGTTGCATTAATATTCAATTAATGGTCTGAATCCCTCCTAAAGCTTCTAGAGCCTTCTGGTGCTGCCGCGGAACACCTCGGAGCGCAATCCGACACCTCGAGCTCCCATTGGCTGCCGAGCGTTCCATCGCTATGGAAATAGCAATCGGTGTTGACAGCGTCGCTCTGGTTGGAGTGTGTGCGGCGACTGAGGGTCCACAGGTCTTTATTGACCAAAAACACGTATGCGAACTCGAGTTTAGAGGAGAAGTTCGGTGTACAGAGAACCCGACACAACAGAAACTGTCTGTGTACAATGTTTTTTTTCCTCAGTCTTTCTCTCTCCCCCAGAGCGGTTTCTCCTGGAGCAGATGGATGTTGTTCAGGCGCTGTTTCGTGTGTGTGTGTGTGTGTGTGTGTGTGTGTGTGTGAGAGAGAGAGAGATTCCAGTATTTTGCTTTTCCAGGTCAGGGAGGATTTGGTTCTGCCTGGCTGCCTGGTTTGGGCTCTTACTAGGGTTAATTAGTTAATGTTACTAATATGTTATTTGAGTGTTTGTGCTGTTGACCCCTTTTTTTGAAAAGCTAAACCATTTTTGAATAGAAATATCTGATTATGTTTGAAATAAGGTTATTATATATAATTAAGTTATTATCACTGGGAATATGCTAGACAATTTCATAAATAATTACAAAGAAACTGCTAACTAACACAGTGAATTAACATTAAAATTTTGAGGTACAAAGACTGAAAATAGTACAATATTTTCTTGTAAAATGGACTCCAATAATCTGTATTTACTACTGCAAAAAAAATAAAATAGCTGAAATAAACATCTCATTTTCATTTAGTTTAATTTAATGTACTAAAAGTAACTAAATACAAATTAAAAACTGTATAGATAGACATAAAAAATTACTAAAACTTTAAAATTATAAATATAAAATAAAAACTAATTCAAACTATTAATAAAAACTATTATAGTGTATATACAGGGTTCTTACACAGTTTGGAAAAATATGAAATTTGATTTGAGTAATTTCCAGATCTGGATAAGTATGGAAAAAAAGACAACAGAGTATGGAAAAATATTTGTGTTTCAAGACTATTGCTCATATTCAGTTATCTAACATATAAAATTAATAATTTCTAAAAGTAAATTTGAGTGTTTTCATGGGAAAAGTTTAGTGATTGTCGAACACGACTGAATGAATTGAAGGCGTACATTTTTATTACGCAAAAATGTTTGTCTTTACCATAAGCCAGTCTCTTTTGAGCGTGTGCCACTCAAACCAGCAACAGATAAAGCAGCAAACCATCTAAATCTGACTGTACTTCACTGTTTGATCGTGCAACATCAAAAAAACATGATTACAGTATCGAATCGATGTGTCAGAGGTGAATATATGACCACAAAACCAGTCATAAGTCGCACGGGTATATTTGTAGCAATAGCCAACAATACATTGTATGGGTCAAAATTATGTCAAAAATCATTAGGATATTAAGTAAAGATCATGTTCAATGAAGATATTTTGTAAATTTCCTACCATAAATATATCAAAAACTTATTTTTGTGAGTGGATATGCATTGATAAGAACTTAATTTGGACAACTTTAAAGATGATTTTCTCAATATTTTGATTTTCTTTTTGCACCCTCAGATTTTTCATCTCGTCAATGGAAAGCTTATTTATTCAGCTGATGTATAAATCTCAGTTTCAAAAAATTGACCCTTATGACTGGTTTTGTGCTCTAGGGTCACACACATGCAGGTTATAAAGCATTTTAGGTTCTTCTCATAATGTAAGCGCGTGTTATCAGTTCGTGAAAACCAATGAAAAAGAGAAAATAAAAGTAATTCAGAAATATAATGCTATTTATGTTAAATATGTTCTGAAAAATCTACAGATTGGTTTGGAAGTTTGAGTCTGGAAAAGTATGGAAATTTTAAATGAAAAATGTACCCTGTATGTACTTTTTTCCTTAAATTTTTTCCTTAAAACTATGCATTTTGCCAAGTGCTTTTGCTTCAGGAGCCGTTAGTGTCCTAACAGTGCAAAGTAAACAAAAACGCCCTCAAATCAACATTTAAACAGCAGTGTTTGTCACATGACTTCATTACATTACATGTTTATTTCATTAGTAGCGGGTATACTATTCTGAATTCACACACTGTGTGTTCTGTTGTATAAATGCACATTTTAGCAAATGTACAGTGAATACTGTACCAGTGTTATTTCAATACTAGTGTTGAACATAACTACTAAAAACCACAAGCTTGTATTCTAAACACACGCATCTGATTGAGGATGTACTAATTATAATCTAATTATAACGACTTCAGACTAACACAAACCCGAAAGCATTTTTACAATTTAAAAGTTTAATTTATGATCAGTTTTTTTCTTTCTCAAATGAGGACATCCCCAGATTTAACATGAAAAATAAATGAATGAATAAAAGCATTTTATTGTGTCTCTCTTTGTCTGTGTGCGTGTGAATGTTTGTCAGATCTGTGCCGTTCAACCTCTGGCCTTCTGAGAACTTCACCATCTGTTGTGCTGTAAAAGTGGAGCACGTTCTGTAAATGAACTTCTCGTTCACACCAAACATCATCTTCTTTTCTGTAATCTACAGCTTTACTCTTTGTCTTTTAGCTGCTGTGTCTGTGGCCAACACGAGCTCCGGATAAATCAGCTTCAGAAACCCGAAACGCCTGCGACTCACGTCATGTTGAAGAAGTGCTACGGCTTTCCAAAGCAGGAACACGGATGAAAGATTAATGAAGGAGGTGAAGTGTTGGGTGCAGTCAAACGAGCTGCGGCTCAGAGTGTGTGTATTCGACCGCCGCTCGTCTCTTTTTCACCTGTGGCCCACCAGACGGCAGAACCCGTGTGTGAGCACAGGTTGAGCCCAGACATCACCAGGTACCCTGTGTGTGTCCCTTTGGAGTGTGTGTGTGTGTGTGTGTGTGTGTATGTGTGCAGACGGGTCCCACAGGGTGAGCTACTACAGCTGTAGACAGACACCGAATTTGCTGCATCTGCTGTCCCGACATCTGCAGACTGGGCCGAAGACACATGCTTCTCTCTCTGTCTGTCTGTCTCACTCATGTACAGTTAAACTGCTGAAGTGAACGGCCTGACAGGTGTACAGAACAACAATGCAAAGTAATATATTAAAGGAAAAATAAATGATGATAATATGAATATTGGTAACACTTTACAATAAGGTTCATTAGTTAACATGAACTAATAATGAACCACTTCTAGTTTGTTAACATTAGTTAATGCACTGTGAACTAACAAGAACAAACAATGAACAGCTGGATTAGGCTATTTAACGGGATGCAAGTTAAATATAGCCTTAATATTAAATTATTTAATTTTAACATAACCCAATTCGATTTGCTCGGGAATAAGTCATAGGTTAATAAGACCAAAGATTCCCCTTTTTATGTCCCCAAGATGAATTATATCTCATGTTTAACCACTATAAGAGCCAGCGGCAAATCCCGAGATGAAGCTGTTCTCGGCGGGTACACGAGCACTGAGCGGCCGCTGACGACCTGGAGCTCGCATCTCTGAAAACATCTAAACAAATTATAAAATAGGCGCTATGATTAAACATGAGTCATATATTTCGGGTCTAAGCAACTACGTTCTCGCCTAAAAGCTCTTAAAACTACAGTTTGTGGTATAACAAGTGTAGTATTTGTTAAAAATATGGTGGAATTGCTCTGCTGCCGTGACAGTCGCTTCAAGCGGAGTGATACAAATGGTAAAAAGGTAGGAGTGCTGTTATCACTAGAATATCGCATGGCTATCACCCAATCAGATTCGAGAACCAGAAAGAACTGTTGTATAAAATATATATATATATATATATATATATATATATATATATATATATATATATATATATACACACACACATATTTCTAAATTTGATGTGATATGAGTGTGTGTTAACATATATATAAAATGTATGTATGTATGTGTATATATATATATATATATGTGTGTGTGTGTATATGTGCATGTGTGTATTTAAAAGTGTAAAATAATAAAAAAAAAACTAATGGAGATATAATTATTTTTGAAGTTTTATTAAGTGTTAACAATGAGATTATGTGGTTTTTATAATCAATTAACACTGATTTTGTCATTTTTTACAAGATGGACAAAATTTGTCACCAAAAAAGTAATTCGGTTTAACCAAAATTTCGGTTTTACCAATTGACACTTTTGTTTATACCGAATGACGATATTTTCAAACAATGCTAACAGGCTGATATCTAGATAGCTAGCAAAAGGACAATCAAACATTTTATATTTAATACAAGTTTGTAAAATATTACAACATTTTCCATGTTTTATAGCCGTTGTACCGAATGACCTGATGTTTCGGGACATGCGTATGATCAAGTGAAAACATGAATTTGTCAAATAGTTAAGAGAGAGTTAGTTACTTTGCTTCATGAACATGTGGTCCTTTGCAGGTGTCTGAATGATGTCACATCCTGTCACATGATACTGACCACATGACTTGATCTAAAATGGTCTCTTTATATTGGTTACTCTGAATGACAACAATGAAATTAATTTTTCCGGACATTCTTTCTCATAACAAAGCAACGACTTCTACACATAATTTTAATACCATTTTGCACTATGTTGATATATGATGTTATAAAATCATGCCAGAATAAAAAATATATACATTTATTACATTTTAAGGTATTTTAATCACAAATGAAATGGCTGTATTGGCCTTTGGACGGTTAAACCGAATGACCTTTTGACACTTCAGAATCTTTAAAATCCCTTTATATGCAGCAAAATATAATTAAAACCTTTTGGATTCAATAAAAGAGATCTAGTTGTACTACCTTACATACTTTGGATGTCATATCTTTGTTTTTTATTATTATTAAGGCCTTTGGACAAAAAAATTACCCGTCACGTCATTGACATTGTGTGTGTGTGTGTGTGTGTGTGTGTATATATATATATATATATATATATATATATATATATATATATATATATATATATATATATATATATATATATATATATATATATATATATATTTGCTGTAATTATCATTTTATATATGTGTAGTGTAATAAATGGTTACCATGAAAGAAGCGTCAGATCTACATTGATCTCAAATGATTCTTAGATGATTCTCAAATGAGTTTCGTACTGTACGTCTCAGAAATGAGTGTCAGCGCTATGTTAGGTGCTGATGTTTGTGTTGATAGTGTGTGTGAGTGAGTGTGTGTGTGTGTGTGTGTGTGTGTGTGGTTCAGAGGTTTGAACAGCTGTGCTCTGGCATGAGTGGTCGAGGGGGGCGGCGCGGGGTCCAGGTGCCGCGGCTGTGGCGTCGCCCGCAGTGCTGCCGTCGGGGTGAGAGGGGACGGAAGAGGTAATCAGGCAGCAAAGCACTTCTGACGGACCGCAGAGAAAATACAGCCACAAAACTACTCAGCACCCTACTAATTTCATTTAGCCCGCAGGAAAACCTGTGAGAGAGAGAGAGACAGATAGAGATGCTTTGATGAAGTCGTGTTGAACGTTCGACATAATGGATCTCTCATCCAAAACTCTGACAGTCGAATCAACATTTTAATTGAACAAAACATACAAACGCTCTGTGTGTTTGTGTCTGTGCGAGACCCTGTCGATCTAATGACAGCCCTGTGAATAATGAAATAAACCTGCTTGTATGTGGATTTGTCCGGTTGTCATCCTTAGAGGAGAAAACATGCGCAGATCTCCAGTTCTAGACAGTCGGTTAATGTCTTGACATCTGGGGAAACCGCACCAGTCCATCAGTGCGCATGAAAACATCATTTATTCATTCTTTATGCATTATTTACATCTATTGTCAGTGTTTTAATTAACACCAGCGTTTTGTGTTGGAAAGCCAATCTTTTAT
>NC_067240.1:1285000-1322500 GCF_019924925.1 Ctenopharyngodon idella | reverse complement strand
CTCCTGATAATTCCCCCTGGTTTTCCGTGATCATGGGAACACTAGTATTCTGTGTATAATTATAAACATTAAAAATATTATAGTATTGGTTGCATGTTGATGTAAAGTGCCTTTGCCCTGGAAACCACAAAAAACTACATTAAATCCCATGTTTAATCTCTAGGGATCTCCATAAGGAAATGCCCTCGGCAAACTGGGGTTTTGGACAATGTCCGCAGAAATCCTTTAAATCATTTTGTGATGATTTTGCACTGATAAAGGACAACACAAACTATGAAAACTAAGTCTGGAACAAGTATATATTGCCATTATTTAGCAATCAAAAAGAAAATTATTATTCAATGATAATTGCAAGTACATAATATCATCCCAATATATATTTATAAAGTCCACCATGTTATTTTGATTATTCTCTCACTGTGTGTTCATATATAACCCAATCTTTCTCTTCTCTATTTCCATAAATGTGATAACAGGATCATGATTTGTCATTTTTTTTGGTGAACATCCAGCTTGAAGCCTTGTTTACCGCCATCATCCTTCCATCTGTGTCTTTCTCCTTCTTTCTGCTCTTTATTAATATGTGTGTGGCCACTTCGGCAGCGGCGCGTGGGGTCCAAACTTCATTTTCTGCGTTCGGCTGATTGCGTGAATAATTTGGGAGTAATTACACCCGACGTCATCGCTGCCTCCCCCTCTGACAATTACAGAGATGCTTCACACAGACTCACGTTAGTCAGAGGATCAAAAAACAACCTTGTCCTGATATATCAATCATCTCGCTCTAATTAGCGGACGGATTTGGTATCTTGTAACTGTTATTAGTGTATTGTGTGTCTTCTAATGAAACCAATTGAGCTGTTCCTTTCTGCTCAGATGCAGACGCCGTTAAGAGGCGATTGAGCGCTTTATCAGATGGGTCCTAATTATCAGACCGCGAACCGCAAATACACTTCAAAGAGACGCAACACACACACACACCAGCTCTGAACATCAGAAAAGCCAAACGTCACACACTTTAATGCTCAACATGTTGCGTGTATGTACGTTTACAACATGCTCTTTTACAGATCAGGATTTCAGATGTTGAGTATTGACTGACTAGGAAAAAATGCAGTGAAAAAAATGAGAATAATCCACTCAGTTTGTAAAAACAAACACATTGTGCATCCAGTAATGCACTTACAAGAGTAATCAATGGAGTAAGTGCGGCAGAAGATTTAAAAACATAAGGTACTTATATGAATCATACAAATCTGCGTTATTTGAGATGTAAATTGTCTTAATCATACTTTTGTCAGGTTGGACTACTTTTCTAGGTGGACAAACTCATACTCGTAAACTGTACTAATCTTTAATCATGATGTGTTGGATATAACTACAAGGCATCAACAAGGTCAGTAAATAATTTTGTCGCACTAGTATGTTAGCTTTGTCGTTACAAAACTTAATACCATTTAATACATTTTAATGCAATGTCTTGCATCAGATTTTGTAAGTTATAGTGCTGTACATGTTTGTTTTTACAGAGTGACTGAGCGAGTTAAAAAAAAAGAGAAAGATTTTGATGGTTATCGACAGGCATATCACAGATGAACGATACTTTCATTTAAGTATTTATTGTTTAAAGGTGGTGGTTGATTATGATTTCACTTTTTTAACTTTAGTTAGTGTGTAATGTTGCTGTTTGAGCATTAACAACATCTGCAAAGTTACGACGCTCAAAGTTTTTTACAGAAATCGCTGTTTAAGGACTACAACGAGCTTCTTCCTGAGTTAGTGACATCACAAACCCTAAAATTTACATAAACCCCGCCCCTGAGAACACGCAAGAAAGGGGCGGGGCTCTTCTCCAGCTTTGTTGTTGTTGAGCAACCGAAGCGTGAGCTGTTAAAGCTCCGCCCTCTTCTGGAAAGGGGGCGGGAGCAGCAGCTCATTTGCATTTAAAGGGACACACACAAATGGCGTGTTTTTGCTCACACCCAAATAGGGGCAAATTTGACAAGCTATAATAAATGATCTGTGGGGTATTTTGAGCTGAAACTTCACAGACACATTCTGGGGAAACCAGACACTTATATTACATCTTGTGAAAAGGGGCATAATAGGTAATATAGTTAACAAAAATACAACTGTTCATTGTTAGTTCATGTTAACTCGGGTACATTGAATAATATTAACGTATACTTCTTTTGATTTTTAAATGGAACCTGTTATGCTCTTGTTCAAAGTCTTGATGTTGTTTTCAGGCTCTACTTGAACAGGTTTTCATGCTTGAATGTTCATGATTTTCCTCATATTCTCCATTGTTGCAGCTCCTCTGTTTAGTTCCTGTCTCTATGAAGCCCCTCCTTCTGAAAAGCACAGTGTGCTCTGATTGGTCGGCTGGAGCAGTGTGTTGTGATTGGTGTTTGGGAAATGCCCCACCCCTTACCATAACCACCAGTTATGACACACTACTAAACAACTCAACCAGGCCCCGCCCCTTTATTCTGTGCATGAATTATTTAAATGAGGAATATTGTGAAGAAAACTCAAGACTACAATGGAGGCGTTGACACTGATATAGAGAAGAACTTTTTCATTCTCAGATAGCAACATTAAACACACTATGGAAAAATAGCATAATATGACCCTTTTAATAGGCTTAATATATTAGTAAAAGTAAAATTAATATGAACTTAGATTAATAAATGCTGCAGAAGTATTGGTCATTTCTTGCTAACTAATGTAAACAATTGAAACCTTGTAGAGTGTCACTGATCTGTCTTTCTTTCCACAAATAAATTACCCTCATGTCCTTCCAAACCTGTATGTGGTTAAATAATGCAGATTTTCATTTTGTAAATTACTTGAACTAGTAAGCCACTTCTTTCTGAATGTGTTTTCACTAAGAAGTGTAATAACAAGCTTATTATATTCACTATAGTTTCTCTCTGATGGAGAAAAAAATGGTATTTTGGGGGGAAAAGGAGCGAGAAACACACTGTGGCAGATCATATGATCTCCTCTCACTTTCAAACACCTGCGAACGAGTGTGTGTGTGTGTGTGTGTGTGAGTTCTTTAGCATAGCGTTTAGCCTGAATCTGACAGGGTGCTAAGAGCGGCTGTTTTTACCTCTAGTGAAACACACAGAGAGAGAAAGATGTGGAAGTGAAGATGGCAGCGGAGCAGTTTTGGCAGTGCTAGCAGATCTTAGTGCTAAATTGTACTAGTGTCGTGACGCTGTGTAATGTGTGAGCTTACGTGTGCCGCCAAATCAACGTCCACTGAGGAACATGCGTTCGGGATGTAGCTGCACACAAACACGCGTTTGAACAGGATCTGAGTCTTTACTCTAGAACTCTAGAACTTTTTTGTGGCTTTTGTGCCACAGTTTTTTTTTTTATTTTTTTTTTTTAAATAGCCATCTATCATTATGGTATACTCTCTTTTTCTGATTGCACCAGCATTTCTGTAACTCAAATGGTAAAGTATCACCAAGATCATGGGTTTGATTCCCAGGGAATGCATGAACTAATAAAAAAGGTATGCCTTGAATAAAATGTCTCACTTTGGGTGGAACTGTTTGCCAAATATGCAAATGTAAAGATAGACCAACCCCTAAATGGCACATAAAACAAATTTTTATTGGTCACTTTACATGTCGTCACACACAGTGCTGCCAAATCCGTGGTTTTCCCCGTGGAATTGGGCTACTTTAACACCGTTGCTGCGGGTTGTTTTCCATGTCTGTGGGTTGAAGCGACCACAAATAACATGATATTTATCCCCTGGAATGCAAATTTTACCATGGGACCCCCCTAAAAAACGATTGGGGTAGTTTTGGGCTAGTTTTGAGTAGCAATTGGGTGGGTTTTGTTGTGAAAACCTGGCAACCCTGGTCAGACAGTCCCTGTCTAAGTGGGTGGTTCTTAGTCAACAAACAACAATTTGAACCTGACTTTATTATGTAGACAACAGTTTGGCTAGGGTGGTAAATAATCCATTTTGACTCTATACTCACTCACTCACTGGCCACCTTGCTAGTACTGGGTTGGACCAACTTTTGCCTTCAGAACTGCCTTAAAGAGGACCTGTAACGGCCCTTTTCACAAGATGTAATATAAGTCTCTGGTGTCTCCAGAATGTGTCTGTGAAGTTTCAGCTCAAAATACCCCACAGATCATTTATTATAGCTTGTCAAATTTGCCCCTATTTGGGTGTGAGCAAAAACACACAGTTTTTGTGTGTGTCCCTTTAAATGCAAATGAGCTGCTGCTCCCCGCCCCCTTTCCAGAAGAGGGCGGAGCTTTAACAGCTCACGCTTCGGTCGCTCAACAACAACAAAGCTGGAGAATCTCACGCAGCCAAAATGACGACGGTGTTCAGCCTTACATTGTTCAAACCGGAGTCGACACTGATGGAGAGACTCAGGAAGAAGCTACAACTTTTAGACGTTTCTGAATGGTTTGTGGATAAATTTATGTAGTTGCTGTGGAGTTGATTCAACTCATCCACTAGCATGTGCCGTCATGTTAATCTTTTGTGTTGAATTGACCCTCGTTTGTGAAGCAGTCCGGTGTAAAATGACGACATGTCAACAACACTCTACTACAACAACTCTTCCTCTCCTCTAAAGCAGCCCAACATGCATTGAGTTGCTGCAGTGTGATTGGCTGATTAGATATTTGCGTTAACAAGCAGTTGAACAGGTGTACCTAATAAAGTGCCCTGTATTCAACACCGTCACTTGTTTGCTTAAGTTTTTTCCCAGGTGATCTCGAATGCGTTGACCTGCGGTACGACACTCAGACATGTTACATCTTTAAAGCTGATTGATTTAATAGCTTGTGATTTCTCTCCCTGCGGCCCAGTGGCGAGAGAGCACAGATCCTGAACCCGCGTTTACCACCGCGTGTGTTTTTACGCCTGTCAGGGGCCGTTAGTCTTCTCAGATAACAACAATCTCTACTTTGTTTTTTTCCCCCTAAAGTGATGTTTTATTCATGACTGATAAGAATCCAAGAAACGCAAGAAAGGAAGATAACAGACACTGGGAAAGAGAAGATTGAGCTGCTCACAGGTTACTGCTGATGCTTAATTAATGCTAACAAATATAATAATCCTCACAAGAATTAAGGTCATTTTCTGTCCTAAATTGATGTTTAACCCTTTGAACATAATCTGATTACACTAAAACAATTCTGTCCTCTATACAGTGTTATTTGCATACTTAAAGTGCCCCATTATGCTTTTTCAGATATCGCCTTTAATTCAGATGTGTCGGATTTTACAGCGGGATTCAGAATCTGGTGTGTTTTTGAGATGATCCGTGTCTCTCTCCTGTCAGAAGTCTGACGGCATGGCTATAAATACAGGCTGAGTGCTTCAGGGTCAGGTGGAGCGTGACCTTTGACCTGCAGGTGTGTGTTCTGCCACTCATCTAAAAACAGATGTTCTGTGCAGAAAAACTCTCTTTCTCCTCCTTTGATCTAATATATTTACTTAACTGAGATTTTAAGTTTATATTTCAATAATTTAACATCTTTAATGGTCACATGACAAGCAGGTAAACAAAATATTTCATATTTTGTTTTATTTAGATTTTATTATTTTTAATTAGTTACACTTTAAAGGCTGTATATATAATGCATTATAAAAGTATTTGTAATGCATTAATTATTCCTTATAATGCACCTTATAATACATTGTACGATGTCATTAATAAATATAACAGACCGGGGCTGATGATTTTGATGATTTTCTTCTTTAGTATTTTTGACTTGTTTTCCTGTACGAATATTTAGACATTTTGAAATCAAGATACATTTAAGTCTTGTATTCTCAAAAATTGAGTTTAAGCTTAAAAACATATTTGCCATTAGAGTTAGTAAAAATAGTAAAATCATGTTTTTTCTAAAATTTTATTACATTTATTTATTTTATTTTTTTTACAAAATATATGGATCAATCCTGTTATGAAGTACAATTTCTTGTCTTAATATACTGGTAAATATTAAAAATATTTTTTTCTAAATAAATGAAAACATCCTGTTATGGAGTACGGTTTCTTGTCTAAATACTATTAATATTTATTTATAATTATTTTTATTTTACAAAATATATGGGTCAGTCCTATTGTGAAGTATTTTTTTTTATCTTAATATACTGGTAAAATATATATATATATATATATATATATATATATTTGTGTATATATATATTTGTATATAAATAATATTAAAATATATTGGTAAAATATTAAAAATATTTTTTGTACAAAATAAATGGAACAATCCTGTTATGAACTAGTTTCTTGTCTAAATAGTATGATATTTTTTTATTATTATTATGATTTTTTTTTTTTTTTTTTTTTTTTTTTACAAAATATATGGGTCAGTCCTGTTATGAAAGTATGTTGTTGTTGTTGTTGTTGTTGTTTTTTGTCTTAATACACTGGTAAAATGGATCAACTCTGTCATGAAGTACAATTTCTTGTCATAAAATGCTTGTAAAGAAGGAAAAATTTATCAAAATTATGTGAATTTAAGCTTAAAACAAGAACAAATGTTTGCCGGTGGGGTCAGAAAAATATACTTCATTCAAAGTGGAAAATAAGATTATTTTTCTGACCCCATTGACTGAAATTGTTCCTTGTTTTAAGCAAAAACTCACTTATTTCTGTATCTTGATTTAAGAACATTTAGATATTTGCACTTGAAAACAAGACAAAAATACAGAGGAAGAAAATCATTTTTTGCAGTGTAGACCGCAGGGTCCATTGTGACAGCGTAACCCATATAGTACATCATGTTTTTCTAATATTTTTTCCTGGACGGTGATGTTAGAAAAATTCAATATAGAAACAGACGTTCTGGGAAAAGAAGCTGTGTGTGACAACTTGCCCCAGTCTCCACTCTCATGTGACTCCCAGCTTTAGAAACGCATTTACAAACATCTCTAACGGTTTGACAGAATCCGTCTAAAAGTTGTAGATCTGTGAGCATCGGTTTGCTTAATAGATCTGAATTCAGCACATCTTGTAACGGCTCTTATGTGGACACTCTTAACGATGAAAGCAGGCCGGGATCAAAGAAAGCTCATAATGGCGTGTGGTGTGAAGCAGTGCGCACTACAAAGCAGCGCACTAATAAGGGAAGTTGAGAAGAGCTCTTGACAGTGGCAGAGGAGGAGTGCAGATGCTGCCCGGGCACACGCGTGCCACACAACACGCCACAAGTGCCTCTTCACGCAAACTCCTGCCCTGCGCCGCTTAACGCACCAGACTGAATATTAAACAGACACGTGACGGATCTCTCGCAGGATGACCGGGAGTTATTTCTGTGCAAAACCACTGCATAAAGTGCGTCTCATGAGGTCTGTTCATGATCTACAGCTGCTGCTTTCTGAAACCGCATCCAAACTGACATCCGAAGTGAATTTAGATGATCATAGTGCTTTAAATACACAAATACATCGATTCAAGAGTTGATTTTAACATTAGCATATATCTAAGCAAACAACTATACTCATAAACTAATACATGAAGTATATTTTCTTATCTTAATATACTGGTTAAAATATTAAAACTATATATACATAAAAGTGTGACAACTTGCCCCAGTCTCCGCTCTCATGTGACTCTCAGCTTTAAAAACACATTTTATATATATATATATATATATATATATATATAATATATATATATATATATATATATATATATAATATATATATATATACACATTACAAAGTATATTAGTCAGTCCTGTTATGAAAGACATTTTCTTATCATTATCATTTTCTTATTCTTATATATATATATATAATATATAATATGTGGATCAGTCCTGTTCTGGATATATTCTTGTCTTAATATACTGGTATATACTGGTAAATTATTAAAAATAAATATACATTTTTTTTTAATGAGATTTATGGTTCAGTGCTGTTATGAAGGACATTTTCTTGTCTTAAAATATTTTTTTAAAAAAATTATAAATATTTATTTATTTATTTATTTATTTATTTTATGGGTAAAAAACAAAATATATGGGTCAATCCTGTTATGAAGTACTTTTTTTTTTTTCTTAATACAATGGTAAAATATTTAAAAAAAAATTACAAAATATATTGATCAATTCTGTTCTGAAGTTTTCTTTTATATATATATATATATATATATATATATATATATATATATATATATATATATATATATATATATATATATATATATATATATATTATATACTTTTTTTTTTCAAATTATATAGGTAAATCCTGTTATGAACTCTTAATATACTTATAAAATAAAAATTAATATAAGTCATTAATTAGGTTTCTTTTGTCTCAGTTACAAGAACATGAGGTGGATTTTGCATTTCATGTTTGTCATGATGTCTAAGATCAGAAACTAAATATGAAATGCTACTTTAATTGTTAATTTATAGTTTTTCTTGTGTCTACAGTTTCACTTCAGAGAGAGAGAGAGAGAGAGAGCTTGCGTTTGTGTTGCCCTTAAAATATCTGTACCGTAAAAGTTTCATTTGAAGAATGGCAGCAAACTTTTTCCCTGTGCACAGAGATTTCTGTTCCCTTTCCTCTGAAAACAGTAAGTCATCTTTGTTTTTGATAAAGAAGGTGGAAATGAACATGTAGTTTGATTGATGTTTGTTACATGGTCGGATCACAGTTGAGCGTGTATCACGATACATCATTTTCACACACACACCTGCACTGCTCTCTCTCCGCAGCTCCACGCGACAGGAAAATAATTCCTGATTTATGAGGGTTGTTGCTGTGCAGCTTCAGAATAATCCAGAGATTAATTAACACTCCGTTCGTTGTGTTCTGATCGTCAGAACGGTGAGGGATTTTCAGGGCCAATGTCACTACACTACAGGATCTATCCCAGCATTCCTGATCCCTGTGTGTGGATTATTCCCACCTCACATTTAACCTCAGCGGGACTCTAAACTCTCTCTAACCCAATATACACACAGATAAAATGCATTCACAGTTAGGCCAAAAAATGCAAGAATGTAAATAAAATCTGATTGGATGAGCCACGTTCAAAGCTTTCCAAAGCCAAAATACTCACACCTGTGCAATGTAAACATTGGATACATTGGTTTGCATGAAATCTATTTTTGAAATGCATATTATAACTGAATAATTCATCTGGGCATGATATTATTTTTTGCCCTTATAATATGTAATCACAATGTCATAACTAGATCTTCCAGTTAAAATGACAAACTACTTATTGCATTTAAACTCCGCCCCTGCAAGCTAATCTGCATACACTTTTGAGAGCCATGCCCACATCTCAACATCCAATCAGCAACTGATGTGTGGAACCAAACTCCGCCCTACATTTATTCTTTTTCGATAATCCATTACACTCGAATGTGGTTCCACTTGTCCTGGGAAATCTGGAAAGTTGAATTTTCAGTCCTGGAGAATGTATAATTAAGAACTCCCATTCAAAAATTGTTTTTATAGTCACTGCCATAAACTGTGCGACCTTTAAAGACTTATGGGGCATGATCCAAAGTGAAACTGAAAAAGAGTGGAAACACTGAAGATCTGTTGCTACTCCCGTTTCATTGCGACTTTAATGTGGCAATTATAAACCACCTATGGTTTGGCTAAAGAACTGTTTTAAAGGGGTCATGAACTGCGTTGTTTTATTGTTTTATAATGTTTTCTGGGGTGCACTTATAATGTTAGTATGCTTTTTACATCAAAAATTGTCATAATTTAGAAATAAGTCATTTTTCCTACCCTGATTTTATCCCTCTGATTTGAACGCTCTGTTTTAAGGGGCGTGTCTGCTGTGAGACTTCAGTGTAAACGCCCACTGCTGTGATTGGCTGACATCTTGCATATGAAATAGCTAAATATTACTCTCTCTTTTAGCTATTTTTACTATTACAGGTAAATAATCGTGAAAAGTGTTGCATTACATTTAGCTCTATGGCATTATATTTAGATTGTGGTATGAAAGGTTGCAGTGATGAACATTGTAGTCGATCACAGACATGTTGTTGAGCTCATGAAAGTAGTGATCTCGTTATTGAAACTCAGTTTCTGTACACTAACGAATGCTTTCATCATAACTAACAGTGCAAACACGATTAAACTAAGAGATTCATTGAATAAAACGGGGTCAAGAACTCTGTTATTGAAACTTGCACTGTTTGATTGACAGCTCTAGTGATTGTAAAGGGAGCGTTCTTTAGTCGCTTCTTTATATAATTTAATCACCATTTAAATAACAGATTATTTTCATCCTACTAAGAGAAACAATGTGAAGTTGAGTGTTTAGTCACTGGTTTGATTTACTGACACACAGACGAAGATCATCTGACTGTACATGAATCGTTAATATCAGATCAGGCATTAGAATGAACACAGTTACTCACATGTTGTTGAATTACTGTCGAGTTCATATCGTAAAAGTCTGTTTGCACCGAAATACGATTGATTTACCGAAGAATCCACAGTGAAATGTGCCGAATACAAATAAATAAAGCTCAACTGAGACATTCACATTGTTGAAAATAAATAACCATATTCCTATTCATATTCAGTGGGCGGGGCTAACGTTGCAATAATGAAGTAGGCGTTGATTTCTTCTGTGGAGGCGGAGTTTCACCATCTATAGGCATATTCCAAAATCAGTCGTACGCTGGGTCTGGTGTCAATAAAAGCTTTTATTGGACTATCAAGGAAGTTTTCAGTTCTGAAACTTACAGGATATTTTTATAGTTGTATATCAAAAGCTCAAGGAAAAGTTGATTTCCTTTAAATAGTGGAAGATTTGTTTGTTTTGATCATCATTGCCTATAAAGTTTGCGTCAGTTTACCTCTTAACTGATGTAAAATCAATAGCTGTGTTTCCATCCACAGTTGCGAATTTAACTTGTGCGCAAAATTGGAATATGGCATGAAACATTTGCGAATAAAGCAGCGTTTCAAGAGAACAAAATCGTCACTTCCTGGGAAATTGCCGCAAAATATCAGTAATAAAAATGTAAGTTGCTGCAATCGGGCTCTTTTTCCCTCCATCATAAATGAGTTTGTCTCAGAGCGGCAGACGAAACACAATAAACGCCGTCATGTTCTCTTGCGTTCGGATTCTGGTGTTTGGGAACACAATCACTTCTGGGGGGAATTAAACCAAATCATTCTGAAGGCTCAGGTATTTCAGAACCACCAAACCAACATTTGAGATGCTGCGATGTGATTGGTCTGCTGGTTAGTCCAGTTATCCAATCACATCCTCTGAGTTTGTTGCATACGGAGGGATTTATTCAGTGAAAGAGTTTCCATCGTAGTTGATGCACATGTCTTCTTATTGGATAAAAAATAATGTATCCGCTTAAATTTTTTTTTTAATGCATGTTTTTGGAATTTATGTGCATCGTGACATTTCCATCCAGCGTGTTTTTTTTTACGCAATATCCCAAAATGCACATAAAAATAGGTGGATGGAAACATTGCATTATTGATTGATTCCAGCATAAAAACGTTTATTTCTCAAATTCCTCAGAATTCGTTCGGCCTCATTAAACTGAACCCAGATCAGCAGGCGTGAGTCAGATGCATGACTGTAAACAGAAGCGATTACATTGGCTCTTTTATCAGGACTAATAGTAGCGCTTTCGTGACGCTGGCTTATGGCAGGCCTATATTTCAAAGCACTAGCCACAGGCTCTGTGGGAAGATAACAAGCTTTTCCCTCGCAGACATAATTACCCAACTATTTACAGGAAACCGCCTCTGTATGCCCATCCACACCGTCCAAATGATTATTAATGCAAGCTATAATATTATAGTCTATTAATTTATCTTAAGATTTGTATCGCTGTGTGGTTATTATTAGAAACCTGGTGAGACCTTTCCCACCTTCCACATGCATTCACACACTGAGTATCTAAATTACACAAAGCATTTTCAGCTTAGCTTGATTCTTTTGCATTGACACGGTTTTCATAAGTATAACAACATCTTTATTTTTCTTAATCAGCAATCAGATTAAAAGTGGTTGAAAACATGCAATGAACTTCACTGCAGGTTGTAACTTTGGCACAATTGTGATTTCACTCTAGATTCGTTGCTGCTAAGTTTTCTGTTTAGGGGGTTAACATTTTTCTTGTTTTGTACTTAGTACAAAATCTATCTATCTATGCTAACAACGTGCTAAATCATGTTAGCAACGTGCTAAATCATGTTATCAACATGCTAGGAATGTGCTAATCATGTTAGCAATGTGCTAGCAACATGTTAGCAACATGCTAATCATCTATCAATCTATCGTCATGTTAAATCATGCTAGCAATGTGTTTAATCATGTTAGCAATGTTAGCAAAATGTTAAATCATGCTAACATGTTAATCATAATGCTAACAACATGCTAGTAATGTGTTAATATTGTTAGCAACATGCTAGCAAAGTGCTAATCATGTTAGCAATGTGCTAGCAACATGTTAGCAACATGCTAATCATCTATCAATCTATCGTGTTAAATCATGCTAGCAAAATGCTAGCAATGTGTTTAATCATGTTAGCAATGTGCTAGTCATGTTAGCAACATGTTAATCATGTTAGCAAAATGTTAAATCATGCTAATCATGCTAACAACATGCTAGTAATGTGTTAATATTGTTAACAACATGTTAGCAATGTGTTAACCATGTTAGAAACATGCTAGCAACCTGTTACGTCATGTTAGCAACATGATAAATAATGCTAACAGCATGTTAGCATGTTAACAACACATTAAATCGATATCTCTCAATCTATCCATCTGTTTTCTGATAGACTTCATTTCAAAATATTCAAACTTTGAACTTTAAAACTACTTTAAATTTCAAACTACTTCAAACTGAAAATCTTAAAGCTTTTAAAACTTTTTCAAACTTTCTGGTCGGCCAGAAAGGTCAAAGTTGGTCTCGAACTTTAAAGTTTGTCTCGACGAACTTAATTTGTATAGTTTTTGTTACTTCTCTTCCCAGTCTGTCAGTAACGCCCTGTTTAGTTCCTGTCTCTATGAAGCCCCTCCTTCTGAAAAGCACAGTGTGTTCTGATTGGTCGGCTGGAGCAATGTGTTGTGATTGGTCAAGAAACAGTGCGCGCTAATATAGAGAATAACTTAATTTTCATGCTCAAACAGCAACATTAAACACACTTGTGAAAAAAGCATAATACCTTCTCTTTAACTGGGCTGTCTTATATTTAAACAAGGATGGCCCATAAACTGAACAGGCACCAAAAGACAGAAGAATGGTCCTCTAGCTGAGAGAGAGGCATTGTTAACACATTCAGTGTCTTTCTGCTGAGTTCCAGAACTAGCTGGATTACTGAGACAGTTTGAAGCTTTTATCATTAAACACGCTCTGCTGTCTGACAGCGTGTCCGTATCACTTTTCTACCTCTGATAACGGCTCATCCAGGGCACACAAATTACAATTCGAGTCCGACAGAGTCCGTTCTAGTTCTCCCATGATGTGATATCCTCAGCTAAATTACCACCTGTCATTTAAGAACTGATAAAAATTGGCTCAGGATAGTGTTTCATTAGGTACATGAGCGTGGAGGGCATGTGTGTGTGTGTTAGTATGTTTTTCATGTCACTGAATCAGTGTTGTGAAGTAACTAAATCTAGTGACACTACTAACTTTACTACATTTTTCAGTAGATAATCTGTAGGCTTTTACAGTTACAAACTTACTTTTTTTTTGTTGCATGACAAGCAAACATGCAAGTATGTGAATGCAAACAATTTCAGCTTAAATTCACAATGCATTGCATGTGTTTTAAAATGCATTGTCCAAGCAATCATGTTTGCATATTGATACTTATGTAAAGTATATTTCTACCATCACAGCCAAATGAATTTCAGCAATAATTGAACACGAAAATATTTTATGTCTTGTGTTTTTTTTTTTTTTTTTTAGCAAAATATTGCATTAAATGCTGCTGTTTTTCCAATTATGTTATATAAATTAGACTGTTTTCTATCATTTGATTAATTGTGATTGCTGTAAAGTTAGGCAAAAGAGCAATATATACAGTACTGCTCTTAGTAGCTTTTACCAATTCTTGTAAAATCATAAAAATTGGTAGTTCATCTTTGTTTGGTGGAGTCCCAGGGCCCTGCTGCCCTGACATCACCCGCCTCTGACATTCAATTAACACGATGATCAGGGTGTGAGCGCACATCACCGCCGCCGCTGACAGGTGTTTCGCTCTCAGCGTTCTGGATTAAAGGGCAGGTTAGGTGTTAGGGCTTTGCAAGGGATTGTGGGTACAGTAGTTCTTATGGGAGATATATTTGGATGTCTGGGTGTCACTCAGAGTGATGCATTGATTTATATTTTATTTTTATTTTTTTTTAAAAAGCTATTCATTTGTGCATGCATTCATTTGTTTTATTTTTATTTTTTAAACAGCAAAAAATCATTTGCGCATACAGTTTTGTGTCCCACAGAAGAACTCAAGCCAAACGGGTTTAGAAAGATGTGAGGGTGAGTAAATGATGCCAGGATTTTCATTTATGGTGAACCGTTCCTTTAAATAATGTGTTGACTTTTTATAAACCCACTTACTTTATCTGTGACCACATGAAGAACCATTTTAACCTGCCAGGCATCAGTTTTTCACTGAGCAGACAGACAGACGTGGATATTTCTGATCAGATATTGAACACAGACTAGCATCAGACTAGAATAACTCCACGCACACACACACTCTGATCTCCTACAGATGCATGATGAATGCACAGGATGCGATGTCACACTTGAGTGAGCTGTGTGTGTGTATGTGTGTGTGTGTGTTGCCATGTGACAGATGCAGCGTGTATCTTCAGGCACGGCTTCCGTGAAAAGTACTCTTCATTTATCAATAATTGGACCTTAATTTCATCTGGCAGAGACTCGAGCGGACAGCAGCACATTAATGAGGCCTCTTGGATCAGCATGCACATACTCACAAACTTTCTGGGAACATGCAAAAAAAACCACCAACACACACACTGAACATAAGCCTTTATGATTTTATCAATCTTTCTTTCTAAATGAATGAATGAGTAATTTTGATTCTTGGTTCTGAATAATGTGTTTATACTAGAGGTTATAGTGATGCGTTTTTCTCCAGAGAGTTTAGGATTTTGGAAATGGCCCAACCCAATCTGGGAAGGTCAGAGGTCAGGCAGGGGATTGGGGATTGGTCACAGTAATCCTGATCTGTCACAGATCTGTGGGGTCACACATTAAATACGATCAAAATGCAATTCATGACACCATCAGTAAATCAAATTCAGACATACACTACCATTCAAAAGTATAAGGACGATGAGATTTGGTACATTTATCAAATCTTTATACAGTACCATATCAAGCTGGTGTGTGTGATAATTTTCATCTGGTATGTTATGGTTCGATATTGATTATCTGTTTAAAAATAAAATCTGAAACGTGGTCAGTAATTACAATTCCTCTTGTTCTCAATAACTGCTCAGAATAAAACAGTTTTTCTTATATAAAATCAAACAGAAGTTTAGATAGCAAAGTTGTTTATAGTAAAGTACCTAATAATAAACATTCTAAGCTTGATATAATTTATTAAAATGTTTGTTTATTCAACCAACCAATCAAGCCACCAACCAACCAACTCACCCTCCAGCATACCCACCCACCAACTCACTAACCAATGAACCCACTCACCAACCAACCAATCCACCTGCCAACCCAGAACCAACCCACCCACCAACTCAGCAGCACGCCAACCAACCCACCTGCCAACCCACCCACCAACTCACCAAACAACCAATCCACCTACCAACTCACTCACAACCAACCCACCAGCCCACCAACTCAGCAGTACACCAACCCACGCACAATTCACCAACCATCCACCCCACCCACCAACTCAGCAGCACACCAACCAACCCATCCACTTGCCAACTCACCAAATAAACAACCCACCCACCAACTCAGAAGCACACCAACCAACCAACCCATCTGCCAACTGACCCACCAACTCACCAACCCACCAACCAATCCACTTGCCAACCCACCCACCAACTCAGCAGCACAACCAACCCACCCACAACCAGACCACCCACCCACCAACTCAGCAGCACAACCAACCCACCAATTAACTCACCAGCACACCAACCAACCCATCTGCCAACCCACCCAACGACCAACTCACCAACCAACCCACCAACTCAGCAGCACACCAACCAACCAGCCCACCTGCCAACCTACCAACTCACTAACCAACCAACCAACCCACCTACCAACTCACCAACCAACCCACCTGCCAACCTACCAACTCACTAACCAACCCACCAACCAACTCACCAACCAACCAACCAACCAACCAACCCACCTGCCAACCTACCAACTCACCAACCAACCAACCCACTAACTGAACAACCCACCAACCAACTCACCAACCAACCAACCAACTCACCAACCAACCAACCAACCAACCCACCTGCCAACCTACCAACTCACTAACCAACCAACCAACCCACCTACCAACTCACCAACCAACCAACCAACCAACCCACCTGCCAACCTACCAACTCACTAACCAACCAACCAACCCACCTACCAACCCACCTGCCAACCTACCAACTCACAACTAACCAACCCACCAACTGACCAACCCACCAACCAACCAACCAACCCACTTGCCAACCTACCAACTCACCAACCAACCCACCTACCAACTCACTAACCAACCAACCAACCCACCTGCCAACCTACCAACTCACTAACCAACCAACCAACCCACCTACCAACTCACCAACCAACCAACCAACCAACCCACCTGCCAACCTACCAACTCACTAACCAACCAACCAACCCACCTACCAACCCACCTGCCAACCTACCAACTCACAACTAACCAACCCACCAACTGACCAACCCACCAACCAACCAACCAACCCACTTGCCAACCTACCAACTCACCAACCAACCCACCTACCAACTCACTAACCAACCAACCAACCCACCTGCCAACCTACCAACTCACCAACCAACCAACCCACCTACCAACTCACCAACCAACCCACCTACCAACTCACTAACCAACCAACCAACCCACCTACCAACTCACCAACCAACCAACCCACCTGCCAACCTACCAACCCACCTGCCAACCTACCAACTCACCAACCAACCAACCCACCTACCAACTCACCAACTCACCAACCAACCCACCTACCAACTCACCAACTCACCAACCAACCCACCTACCAACTCAGCAGCACACCAACCAACCAGCCCACCTGCCAACTGACCAACCCACCAACTCACCCACCTGCCAACCCACCAACTCACCGACCAACCCACCCACCAATTAACTCACCAGCACACCAACCAGCCAACCAGAAGTTTTGCCAGGTTTAGTTAATTTCAGTGCCTCAAAGTAAACGCACACTCAAACAATATATCAAATATTTCACTTTTTAACTGGTTTATTACAGAGTTTTAGCTCGACCAGTTAATTCAGTCTTCAGCAGATTATCCATTAATACCATATCTGACTGTCCGTTTGTTGATCAGGCCTTTTCATTTCATCATTAAATAAGAAGATTGTTAATCTCTCACTCTTCTGTCCTAAACGGGGTTATTTTACAGCTTGCAACATAATCTCACGTCCAGTAATCTCTCTCTCTTTCTGTCTCTGTCTGGCTCCACTGCTCGCTTATCCCTGGTAATTTAATTACAAATTACGTGATTAAAAATTCATTAAAGTATTAGATATAAAGAACATGTTTTTCCATCAGGGAGACGGTGATTATTACACTGACCCTGGCGGCACCGGCCCCGGGAGTGTTTTACCCCCTCCATGTCTCTGTCCCACAGGGCTTTTTTTTTTTTTTTTTTGTAAAATCAAATCAACTCTTTTAATAAAGTAAAAACACCTGAGACTTCTTGAAGAGCACAGACAAAACACTTCTGCCTCCGTATGAATGGAAATTTTTTTTTTCAGTGTTTTAGTTTAGAATGTTTTTCTGGATACTGATGCCTTTATTCTGTGTCTCATGAAGGCCAAACATGAGGTGAGGAATATCAATTGCTATCAAACAGTAAAATAATGTTATCAAACAGGTTTCCCAAACACTCCAGCAGCTCGTCATCTTCCATTGTCTGGACAAACTGATGATCCCTGGGATGGCTGGGAAAGGAGACAGTGGTCAAAAGTTTGGAATAATTGCATTTTTTAATGTTTTTGAAAGAAGTCTCTTCTGTTCAACAAAGGCTGCATTTATTTGATCAAAAATACAGTAAAAATGTGAAATATTATTACAATTTAAAATAGCTGTTTTCTATGTGAATATATGTTAAAATGTAATTTATATCCAGTGATCAAAGCTGAATTTTCAGCATCATTACTCCAGTCTTCAGTGTCACATGATCCTTCAGAAATCATTCTAATATGATGATTTGCTGCTCAAGAAACATTTATGATTATTATTAAATTATTATTCTGATCAAATAAAAGTCTTGGTGAGCAGAAGAAACTAATTACAAAAACATTATAACGTGTACATCCAGAGAACGACGCTCTTCATCTTCTGGTATTTGTCTGTCATCTTCTCATTTGCAGTAATTTGCAGTTTTTACACCAGAAATGACATCGAAAACTCGCTAAGAAGTAAGGACTGATAAAACGAGGTGCTTGCTTTTAATGACAGTGGTATGAGATCATTATTCTGATATAAATATCCTAATTGACTTCCTCTAGGTGCTTCTGGCTTGCAGCACCGGGCCGCTTTGGATCCAGGTGTGAACGGGCTTGGTTCGTGGCAGGCAGGTGAGAGCAAGTGAGCGATCGCGTGTCAGGTGTGATCGCTGCTTGAACGCAGTCATTTGCTCACTGTTCTCACGTCTCAGGAGAGGCAGCATTAATGACACGTTTGTCATGCTCCGTTCCCAGATTAGATTACCGCGCTAATTCCACGGCGAGACTCGCATGGCGGAGCGCGATCCCTCCATTAGCGTTATTACCGACGGTGTTAGCAGCAATTAATTGTCAATCAATTAATGAGGAGGGATCAGAGTGATAGCAGTGACCTAACGGAAAGCAGCATCCGAAAGTAAGTGCACTACTAGCCAGCAACCCGTACACTTTTTTTTTTTTTCCCCCAGTGTAGAGGCTGAATTCATGGGCCTGAATGAAACGCATTCAAACATGTACACACACATAGACTGTTGAATTCAGGGTCAGAGGTCAAGTCCAATCTACACATCCACTTTGTCAGCTCAACAGCGTTTGTTTGGCTCGAAGTTCAGAGTTGAAGTGGCTGTTTTTGCTGTTTTGAAACTCTGACAGGACTCACATTAAAGAACTGCACACGCTCTTTTTGTTCACTTACAGACTGACAAATGCCATGATCCAGTGAGTAAAGACTGTTGATTTCCAGACTGCTGAGATTTGACCTCAGAAACATCAATGCTGTGAGACGCTGAAGGTTTGGCCCTGATGGAGGGACGTCCAATGGCGAGATTTCAAGTACCGCTGAAGGTGTCTGGCATTGACCATTCCAGGTAAATAAATGAGAAATTCTCTGTGAAAGTGCATGAATAACATCAACTCATGAGTTTTAAATGTTCATGGTATTACTGATGACTAAAATGGAGGAAATTAGCATTTTTATGCATTGTTGTTTTAGATTTAAATGTGAGATCGGTTTGAAATAGCTATGTTTCCATCCAAAGTTGCAAATTTAACTTGCACGCAAAATTGGGATATTGCATAAAACATTTGCGAATAAAGCAGCGTTTCCATCCCATGTGTTCAAGAGAACAAAATCGTAACTTCCTGGGAAATTGGCGCAAAATTTGAGGCAATCGGGCTCTTTTTCCTCCATCATAAATGAGTTGCGTCTCAGAGCGGCAATGTTCTCTTGCGTTCGGATGCTGGTGTTTGGGAATTAAACCAAATCATTCTGATGACAGACTTTGACTCAGGCGTTTCAGAACCACCAAACCAACATTTAAGATGCTCCGATGCGATTGGTCCGCTGGTTAGTCCAGTTATCCAATCACAGCCTCTGCTGAGGTAAAGTCACATGAGTTTCTTGAGGGATTTATTCAGTAAATGTGTTTCCATCGTAGTTTGCCCCTATTTGGGTGTGAGCAAAAACACTGCATTTTTGTGTGTGTCCCTTTAAATGCAAATGAGCTGCTGCTTCCGCCCCTTTCCAGAAGAGGGCGGAGCTTTAACAGCTCGCGCTTTGGTTGCTCAACAACAACAAAGCTAGAGAATCTCACGCAGCCAAAATGAGGATTGTCAGTAACGGTGTTCAGCCTTACATTGTTCAAACCGGAGTCGACACTGATGGAGAGACTCAGGAAGAAGTTACAACTTTTAGACGTTTCTGAATGGTTCGTGGATAAATTTATGTAGTTGCTGTGGAGTTGATTCAACTCATCCACTAGCATGTGCCGTCATGTTAATCTTTTGTGCAAATCCAGCGTTGAATTGACCCTCGTTTGGAAAGCAGTCCGGTGTAAAATGACGCAGCTCAACATGGCCTCACCCCCTTTGTTGTGTGTTCTCGGGGGCGGGGTTTATGTAAATTTTGGGGTTTGTGATGTCACTAACCTGGGAAGAAGTTCGTTGTAGTCCCTACCAGCCATTTGTTGAAAATCTTTTTTTTTTTTTTTTTAGCACAATTTACAAATGACATCTGTAATGTTTCAATTGTTTTTCATACACCACAAAAAAGATCAAATGGGAAAGTCTCCAGTTTCTCCGAAATTGCTTTGAGCTGATCTTACTGGAGGACGACTAGCGAGTCAGTTTTCCTTTTAGGATGAGAAACATCTGAGACGAACTTGATGCTTCAGTGAAACATACCTGGAAACTCCATTACGTCTCATGAGACCTCTGAGCAATAACGTCCTCCTCAGGTGTGTGTATCTTCTGGTCTCATCTCTACGTTTCTTTCCAGTGGTTTTCGTCTGTCACTAGTGTTTGGTTAACTCTGTGACATGTCAGCGTTTGATAAACAGATGGCCCGCGTGTCTGTACCTGCTTACCGTGGGGACGGCACTCAGTGACCCGGTGCAGTGTGGGTAGAGAGCGGGTGTCAGCAGTCTTTCTGTACGCCACGCTCTAATGAATAATAATCCCGTGTGTGTGTGACAGACGGCGAGGGGGAGTTTTGGGGAAGGGGCGAAACTTGAAGGCGATGCTAATTCAGTAATTCCACAAACTCCTCGGACGGATGTTTTTGTCATTTCTGGACGGGCTCCAAATCGGAGGGTGGGGGTGACGTTCGCTTTGATGAAGAGCCTCACCTTTACAGCGTGAAACGTGTGTCCGCGATGCAGAGACGTGCTGATAGCAGCTCTCATTAATCCTCCGGTGTGTGTGTGTGTGTGTGTGTGTGAGCACTCGTGAGTTGGGTCAACACAACCTCTCTTGTCTGAATATATGAGATTTCCGTCTGTATTTATAAGTTTGAGATGTCCCTGTGCGGCCCAAACGCTCCACCTGTGTGTTTACATGCGGATTCATAATATGGCAGCACGGAAACGCAGGGAAACTGCATCAAAACAAGGACGGGATGGTGTCGCCGGGAGGTCAAAGCCACCAGGTTCTCGCTAAATGACTTTTAGTCTACAGAGACGCCTCAGAAATCATAGCAGATTTGTCCAAGAAAAGTTTGCGGTCACACTCACTATTAACTACGGCTTTTGCCTCAAACTCTTAATTGGGTATGATTAAAGGGGACGACTTATGCCCCATTTTACAAGATGTAAAATATGTCCCCAGAGTGTGTATGTGAAGTTTTAGCTCAAAATACTCCACAGATCATTTTTTATAGCATTTTAAAAATGGCACTTTTTGGGTTTGAGCAAAAACGCGCCGTTTCAGTGTGTGCCCTTTAAATGCAAATGAGCTGCTGCGCTCGGCCTAAGAGGGTGGAGCTTCAAGAGCTGATTCTCCGGTGTCAGGAGTCAGTCAGGACGCGCTATAATGTCAGAAACTGCGAATATATACTGCATGGAGATAGAACAGGTATAGTTTAGTTAAATTACGGTTATATTGTCTTCTTGTTTTTATCCACTATATTACTACAAGCCTGTTGTACCGGACCCGTTCGACTGTACCGATGAGTTTTATGATGTTTATTGTACTTCACACAAAAGATGAAGCGTCCGTTTTCACTCTAGAAAATCACTGTAAGAGCTTAATAAAACACAGTACAAGTGTGCATTAAAATATTTTCCATAAACTCTCTCTCTCTCCCTTGCATTATCATCTACATACACAGCGAATTTCACAGAAACACTCATTACAACTAACAGTAAACAAATATATAAGACCTTATGCCTTTTCGGGTGGTGCTTAATAAACTGGTAAACTTTATATCCGTAAATCAACTCCGATGAACTGTAATAAAGTGCTCTCACCTTCATCACTGCCGTATCCAGTATCACTCTGGAGGCTGTAATCTGGATCATGAACTGATCTATCCTTGAGTAACACATTTTTAGCACAACCTCTGTTTTGTATTGTCCCTTTGTATTGATATTCGTTCTCAAAGCAGTCCGGTGTGAAATGATTCGTGCAGACATAAACGAATTTCAGTAGAGTTGAGGGAGCATTTTCTTCGAAAACAAAATTAATCCACCTCGTCTTCAGTGGCTCAGATTTCGGGAGTAAATGGAGAGAGCTACGTGGATTAATCCAAACACCATGCAATGTCCAAACACCAAGCAAAACTGAATTTTGCATAATAGGTCCCCTTTAAGTGATGTAGAATATGGTCATTTCACCGCCTGTGGTGAAAATCAAGTTTTTAATGTTGTTTATATGTCTATGTGGTGTTTTTAATGTGCTTTAAGGCAAATTCATAAGTCAACACCATTGCTGAGTATTTTCTCTTTAAAACGACAGCGAGCCAAAGACAGTCTCAAAAACACGGTTTGAAATCGCTGGTGTTTGACGTCACAAACTACCTTGTAACCAATCGTGTCAACGAGTGGATCTCTGAGCTGCTGTGAGTGAGTGGAGGCGGGGCTAATTTGCATATTCATAGAACCGCGTATACTAAATAAGGTAAGGGTATAGAGTTACATTCAAGCTATTTTAAGGCATAAAGAAAATATTTTCAAGGAAAATGTGTCATTTTGGTGATCAAAGATGAGATTTAAGGAATAAAATTGACTACAAGGGGAACTTTAAAACTATTTCTACACTGCTTGCGTCAAATATGGACAACCTTTGGTTTAATTTTTTTTATTAAATTTTTAAACCCAATGGACGGGTTTGTCCGTATTTGATCCAAACATAGGTGGAAACAAATTCACAGCAAAATGTGATTTTCATACTTAGTCTTGTTTTAAATCAAGATGCATTTATTTGACGTAAGATATGAAATTGATCAAAATAAATTGTTTTTTTTCATTTGAATTAAAAATGTCTTGTTTTAAGCATAAACTCACTTAAGTTTGATCAATTTTTTCCAAAAAAGAGACTTATCTTCTGTCATTTTGCTTCTCCAGTGACTGTATTTTGATTTAAGAATGTTTAGATATTTATACTGGAAAAAAACACTGAGGAAGAAAGTCATTTTTGCAGTGTTTCACCATAATATCCCACAGGAAAACTGCTCAGATGTTGCTCTTTCATTGCAGTATTTCAGAAGCTGATAATTATGAGATGAAAATAATGTCACATTATAAGTTTGTGATATTAAGAATTTATAAGGTGCTTTGAAGTTATAAAATATTCACTGCAAAATGTGATTTTCTTAGTCTTTGTTTTAAATCAAGATGCATTTACTTGTGATTCAAAATGACGTAAGAAATGAAGTCTTGTTTTCTGAGGAATTTATCAAAATAAGGTTGTTTTTTTTCCCATTTTACTTGCATAAACTCACTTAATTTTAATCAATATCACAAAACAATTATTGCACCTTTTCACACCGAGGATGATAACTATCGTTAACTATAACATTTTAATTAATAATCGTTCTAATTCTATAAGAATAGTAGAGTTCTTCTATAAGAAGAGTTCACACCACAACTATAATGATAATAACACAGAGAAATTATATTTCTGAAATCACTTTCAGAATGATTTTATCCAGATGATGAATGATAAAAACATTGACAGCCAATCAGAATCCATTCAACTTTAAAAAGTGCAAGCATTTAAAGCGACAGACGACAAAACTTAGAATAAACAGAACGATATCGTCCGCTGGTGTACACACTATGGAAGCTCGTTTCTGCCATGGAATAAAAAATAAAAAAAAGACAATAATATCTCACAGTTTTAAGTTTTTGTGAGATATTAAGTAATATAAAACTTTATATTTTAGAGGAAAAAAGTCATAATTCTGAGAAGTCGCGATTACATTTTTATTTTTTATGTCTCCTGGCGGAAACAAGCTTTCAAAATTATGTTCTGTGCCTGATATATATCCAAATAAATCGAACTGAATTTGTATCAGAATCGAATCGCAAGCTTATGAATAGAAGATTAGTGTCAATGCCCAGCCTTAATAAAAACAGTTCCAGTCACAAAGTTCATTACAAAGACATTTTCAAAAACTGAAGTGATTTCCTTGTTTTTTATTAGTTAGAACAGGTATAACTCGATACTTTAACTAATTGAAAAAGCTGAATAATCGATCAAAGCCTACTGATTAACTAGTAAAAACAACGATATTTCATTCAGTAACGTCAGGCAGTTTTGATTTATATGCTGATTAATGTTCGCGTTAATAATTGACGTTCGTCAGCAATGCTTCTATCGCTCGTTTCTGCTTCTTCTTCGCCTGTGTTTTGATCTGAGATTCTGTACTCTTTCAGAAGATGCATAACAGCGCCACCTACCGTATAACAGTGAAAACATGGATTGCCAGAAAATTCCATCATTGGTGGGGAAAGAGTTAAGTCATTTGTATCTTTATACAATCCAGATTGTTTCAAAGCATCTTCGCATTAATGAATGTATTATATGGTTGTATTACAACAGCATGATATGCCAGAGGAAAATGACTGAGATGATGCTCTTTTATAGCTCAGGGAACTTAATGGACTTCATTTTATTGAGGTATTAACTTTTTCTTGGACATTTCTCCTAAAAATCCTTATTAGAAATAAAAACAGTCTCGAATGAGTCATTCATCGTCAAAGCGGATCATTTGAGACACTTTTGAGATCTCTAACTTTTGATTACAGACTTTCAAATGTGAGCACAGTTTGAGAAACTGAAGAGATCTCCTCTGAAACTCTGGTGGAGTTTTTGGTTTCATCGAGAAACATATTAAAGGTGTGATTTTTATTGTTTTTCTTTCCTGTGGGTTTATTCATAAATTTCTTTCTGTGCTTTAATGCGAGTCTAGTCGAAGTGAGAAATGTGTGCTGGATCAAACTATTGTAATTTGCATAGTTGTCACACTCCGACTGCAGCGTTGCACTCTGGGTAAAATGTAACACATTTGACTTGTCAAAACGCGCACCGCTGCGATTATCAGGAAACCAGCTTCAATGACACACGTTTGGATGTGTGATATCACCCCCACTTCTCTTATTTAATTCAATTCTCTTTCTCTCCTGTGCGTTTCTCGCCGATAACCATCGGAAGGAGTTTGCGTGTGTCTGACATGTTTGGAGGTTTGAGTTATTAGCTTATCGTGTGTATTAATGCCGTCTGAGCGGTTCAGAGGCTCAGAGACGTGTTGTTTGACTGTAAGGCTTCGTCTGTCGTGTTGTCTCTGCTGTTTTTACTGCTGTTTGTGTGTTTCACACATCTCTCCTGCACGAGAAAATGCATTGGACTTCAGGCACATTAAAAGTCAGAAACTTAAGACATCTTAAAGGGATAGTTCACCCAAAAATTATGACATTTACTCACCCTCAAGCCTGTATGAACACTATTTCTGCTGAACGCAAAAGAAGGTATTTTGAAGAATGATCCCCATTGACTTCCATAGTATTTTTTTTTTTTTTGTAATACTATGTTTTTTAGTCTTTTTTTTTTTATACCCTATATGTCCCTAACAATGTGAAAGCTTGAGCGTTTGTGTGTGTGGATGCGCTTTAATGTTTGCGATATAATATCCAGTGTTTGGTCCCATTATGTGCACAAATAGTCACAGAACTGAAACAGTTTGATCTTAACACAAACTCCAGCTCTGTCCTGTCGTCATGCCTGCTGCAATCGTGTGCAACCCTCAGATGAATGCAAAGGTCAGAGAGTTTGGGCTGCGTTTGATGGGAGACATCGATCATGTGGTTAAATAGGTCTGGATAGATATTGTGTAATTCCTCTTGTTGGAGGATGGCGGTGCGGACGCTGTGTCTGTATGAAAGAGGACGATCGGAAGCGGTGTGGTCTCAAGTTTGTTCATGTATATATTGCAATAACTATAAATGCAATAATTTTTTCATTGAGCATTGATGGAGCAATTTTTCTTTGCATTACAGTTTCTTCCCTTGCTGTAAATTTTCTGACGCATTTATCTAATTTTTTCTTTGTCTTTTCTAAATTTTATTCTGATTTTAAATGAATCTGACAGTTTATTAAACCAATATGACATGTTGTGTTTTTACCACGGTTAAGATAGTTACAATGTTAAGCCAAGTATTTTAACGATTGTAAAATTATGCTGTAATGCATAAACTGTGAATTTGCGTATTTGTATTTTCATGAAAATTAGTGTTTTCTTCTTGTCCATTCTAAATTTTAATCTGATTATAAATGAATCTGGTGTAGTTTATTTAAAGCAATACGACAGGTTGTGTGTTACAGTGATTTTACCATGGTTAAGATGATTCCCACACTTATTCATTTATATATTATATAGTGCCAAGTAATTTAACCTACACTCTAAAAAATGCTGGGTTAAAAATAACCCAAGTTGGGTTGAAAATGGACAAACCCAGCGAATGGGATGTTTTAACCCAGTGAATGGGTTGTTTTGACCCAATGTTTGGGTTGTTTTAATCCAGCGAGTGGATTGTTTTGACACAGCAATTGGGATGTTTTGACCCAGCGATAGGGATGTTTTGACCCAGCGATTGGGATGTTTTGACCCAGCGATTGGGATGTTTTGACCCAGCGATTGGGATGTTTTGACCCAGCGAATGGGTTGTTTTGACCCAGCGATTGGGATGTTTTGACCCAGCGAATGGGTTGTTTTGACCCAGCGAATGGGATGTTTTGACCCAGCGAATGGGATGTTTTAACCCACCGATTGGGATGTTTTGACCCAGCGATTGGGTTGTTTTGACCCAGCGAATGGGTTGTTTTGACCCAGCGATTGGGATGTTTTGACCCAGCGATTGGGTTGTTTTGACCCAGCGAATGGGTTGTTTTGACCCAGCGATTGGGATGTTTTGACCCAGCGAATGGGTTGTTTTGACCCAGCGAATGGGATGTTTTGACCCAGCGAATGGGATGTTTTAACCCACCGATTGGGATGTTTTAACCCACCGATTGGGATGTTTTGACCCAGCGAGTGGGTCGTTTGTACTCAGCGAGTGGGTTGTTTTAACCCAGCGATTGGGTTGTTTTTAACTCAACTATTGTTCAAAGTTGACTGTTTTGCTTGCTTAAAATGAACCCAAAATTAATGTTTAATAAATGAACATTTATTTAGTTTAATGAATGTTAATTAAACAATAAACATTTATTAAATTGCTTATTAATAAATGTTCACCTTTTGATTATTATTGTTTCCTCTAGTAATTGTGTGTCTGATTTTTAATTTCCAACCTATTTTGGGTTCATTTTAAGTTAGACATATAGTCATTTTTAATCAATACTTGAGTTAAATAAAACTGCCCAGCAGGTTGAGCCAACATTTAACCCAACAGCTGGGTTAAAACAACCCAATCGCTGGGTTTGTCCATTTTCAAGCCAACTTGGGTTGTTTTTAAAACCCAACCGTTGTTGTTGTTGTTTTTTTGTTTTTTTTAAATTACATTTTTAACCCAATAGTTGGGTTAGCCATATTTGACCCATAATTTAACCATGGTAAAATTGTGCTGTAGTGCATAACTTGTGAATTTTTAAAGCAAAAACATGTTTGACTAGTCGTTTCAGGCGAACTGAAGTTTCTCCTCCAAATATATCTTTTTAGTGAATATTTAATTGTGTTTTAGAAACATAAATTGACTGAGAGAAGTTACATTTTGAGCTATAAAGTTGTTTTTTTTGGCACATCGTTGGAGTAAAGTGACGTGATGACAAGCAAAAACATGTTTGACCGTGCTTCAGTTAATCAGAATCCATCGGCTTTGCGTTGTAATAGACATTGATTTCGTCTAAACGTCTCGTGCAGCGGCTGTAATTAACCTTTCGACCGCAGCTTGTGTTTAAACGGCCCGTTCTGTCCGTTCCTGTGTGCGCGGTTAAAATCAGACGTCCTAATTACGCATTTGGCAGCTTTGGATTGTTACCCTAAAAGTCAAAGCAGTAAACACTAAGTGATGTATTGGCAGCTGTCGAAATCGGTTGGTTTATTTGTTTATTTTATTTTTGTTTCATCTCTTTTTTTCTGTGGAAGGCGTTGACTGACCTCCGCAGCATCAGAGCTGTTCATGCACCTGCAGCGAGGTCACCCAAACCATCCAGTCCATTAACACACACACATACACACACATCCGTCCGTCGCAGTCTTTCATTCTCACATCTCCGTTGGCTTGTGGTTAGAGATCTGAAAATGATGCTGTAATTGCAATAAAATGGCACTTTTGTGTGGGTGTGCAGCGCGCATCAAACTCCTCGCTGTTATGCAAGCGCACGTGTTCCAGTTGTAAATGAAGTGGTGTTTTATGTCCAGTGCGCTTGTTCAAAACCTGGTGCGGATCAGACGTTTGTGGTGACGGAGAGCAAACAACTCACGCAAACATTTGCAGCTGAATAAGACATGAGGAACACCTGTAGACAAACACGCAACTCATAGTTAGTGCGTTAACTGTATAGTTTTACAGCAGTTATTAACCTAAAAATGTTAGTTGACAGTGCATTAACTAAAATTAACAGATTAGTTATAGAAAAATCTAAAAGCAAATCTGATTGACTGATATTTGGCCAATTTGAGATTATTGGCATCGGTGGTATTTCAGCCTAGTGTCAGTTTTAAATCACAGCCTTGTCAAAGAAGAAAACACACTTTGTATCTTAACCATATTTTGGGAACAAATCGGCCATTCAGTCATGTGATGTTATGTTCTCTGTGTGGCACGGTTGCAGCTTGCACTTATTATTAAAGGGGTCCTATAATGCCCCTTTTCACAAGATGTAATATAAGTCTCTGGTGTCCCCAGAATGTGTCTGTGAAGTTTCAGCTCAAAATACCCCACAGATCATTTATTATAGCTTGTCAAATTTGCCCCTATTTGGGTGTGAGCAAAAACATGCCGTTTTTGTGTGTGTCCCTTTAAATGCAAATGAGCTGCTGCTCCCCGCCCCCTTTCCAGAAGAGGGCGGAGCTTTAACAGCTCGCGCTTCGGTCGCTCAACAACAACAAAGCTGGAGAATCTCACGCAGCCAAAATGAGGATTGTCAGTAACGGTGTTCAGCCTTACATTGTTCAAACCGGAGTCGACACTGATGGAGAGACTCAGGAAGAAGTTACAACTTTTAGGACGTTTCTGAATGCTTAGTGGATAAATTTATGTAGTTCTGTGGAGTTGATTCAACTCATCCACTAGCATGTGCCGTCATGTTAATCTTTTGTGTTGAATTGACCCTCGTTTGTGAAGCAGTCCGGCGTAAAGTGACGGCATGTCAACAACACTCTACTACAACAACTCTTCCTCTTCTCTAAAGCAGCCCAACATGGCCACGCCCCCTTTGTTGCGTGTTCTCGGGGGTGGGTTTATGTAAATTTTAGGGTTAGTGATATCACTAACACAGGAAGAAGCTCATTGTAGTCCCTACCAGCCGTTTGTTGTAGTCCTTAAACAGAGAATTCTTCGTCGTAACTTTGCAGATGTTGTTTATGCTCAAACAGCAACATTACACACTAACTAAAGTTAAAAAAGTCAAATCATAATGAAATACCCTTTAAAAATGAGGTCAAAAAAGTTAAAAAATTGTACAAATGCATAAAGTTTTCTCTTCAGTTTAGGCTGTAGGTAAGGGTTAGGTTATAGTATTTATAACTAGCTGTATATAAAAACAATAGAATATACTCTATGCAGTGTACCCATTTGTGTGTGTGTGTGTGTGCGTGTGCGCGTGTGTGTGCATGTGCGTGTGTGCGCGTGTGTGCATGTGTGCATGTGTGTCGTGTTCAAAACGGGAGGAGAGGAGGCGCTGGGGTCACTGGTTTTGTAGGAGCAGCCTATTTAGGGAGCACCAGCTGGGAGGATAGTCACACATGGGTCATTACGTGTGTGTGTGTGTGTGTGTGTGTGTGTGTGTGTGTGTGTGTGTGTGTGTGTGCGCGTGTGTGTGTGTGTGTGTGTGTGCGCGTGTGTGTGTGTGTGTGTGTGTGTGCGCGTGTGTGTGCGTGTGTGTGTGTGTGTGAGCGTGTGCGTGTGCGTGTGCGTGTGTGTGTGTGTGTGTGTGTGTGTGTGTGTGTGTGCGTGCAGGTGTGCCCTATGAAGGTGCTCATGGCAGCATGGAGGGATGCAAGTGCTCAGTGACACCTCATTTCACCAGCCGCCTACACACACACACACACACACACCTCATATCCCCCTTTCATATGTGTGAAGTTCTAGAGTTTCTGTCTGTTTTTGGTCTGTGAAGCTTGTCGCCCCACTGGAAAGAAAAATCACAAAGGAGATTTCTTAATATCTCATAGCTTTCCATTGTTTTTTATAGTTCTGAGAGGTGTACATATTTCAATATTATTTTAGGAGGAACAGCAGAAAAACTCCATAAAGTCTCCTGAGATTAGATTGAGCAATAACTGTGTCCTCTGAGGCTCGAGAGTAAAACCATAGAGCAGAAACTCACAGTGACCTTTAGCAAACACTCAAGCCGAAGATCCGTCAGTAAATACATGCACTACAGTCATTGTTTGTGTAACGGATCTTGTGTTATTTGTTGAGGCCACAGGTAAACTGAGGTAACTCAGAAGGAGAAACATCCGCAGTAAACTCAAGTGAAGCAGAGCTCCATCATGTGCAGATGTGTCAGTGGAAACATCTGTGTTTGTCAGAGAATATCTCTGTGTAAATGCTCAGAAACACTGGTGTTTGTCAGACGTTCTGTGCACAAACTGAGCGAACGCAAACTACTGTGATTACAGAAATGTTCTGGATTCAGTGACAAAGCACTTATGATAGATGTAGGGCTGCAGGATTATGATACTTGTTAAAGTCACTAGAATTATGTGCTTCAGACATTTATGATGAAAAAAAAATATTATTTCATATTGAAGCCAAAACCTTCCTATTAGTGTCATTGTGTTTGACTGTCGCTTCATGAATCCGTTTCTCTGGTTTCTACAGGGAAAGACGAACAAAGACAAGAAATGTGTGATGCAAAGCAGTGTTTTTTATATATATTTATTTAGTTTTCTTATAGTTATATTAATATTTTGAATGCGTTTTTATAGTTTTAGTTTTCATGTTAATTTTAGTTTAATTTTTAGTCATTTCGTTGTGCTTTTGTCATTTTATTATTATTTTTAAATTTTTATTTAGGTTTAATTTTTTTTTTCAGTTTTAGTTTTTATTTATTTACAGTTAATCATTTTAGTGCTTTAACTTCAACTGAAATGTTTCTAATTTTCAATTTAAGTATTTCAACTAATTATATTTTACTTTATTTCATTTTAGTTTTTTAAAAATTACCATTTAGGATTAATTTATTTTTATTTCAGTTTTAGCTTTTATGCATTTCCAGTTACGGCAACATTTCTAATTTTCATTTAGTTTAAGTTTTTACACTAATATTTATATTTTATTTTATTTCAGTTGTTTTCATTGTTCATTTTTGTTTCATTTTTAATAATTTCTTTGTGCTTTTTTCATTTTATTAGTTTTTTTTATATATTGCTATTAGGTTTAATGCTTTTAGTACTTCAGCTTATTTCAGTCTACTTATTTATGTTAAGGCAATATTTAAAGTTTTTCACCTAATATTTATGTAGTTTTTATTTGAGCTTTATTTCAATTAACAGAAATGTTTTAATAGTTTTAGTCAATGTTCCTTCAGAATCTTCACACACAGATGATGTTCATTTCCGGGTCTGTCACCAGTGACGTCAGAAGCAGGTTTTGACCCGCTTCACTTTGGACTGACACAATGCTGTAGTTTATCAGATGTACATCCATATTTATTCTCTGAGAGTCTCTGTTGATGGTGGCGGGAGCGTGTGATCGATGATCGGATGGCACATGCGTGACAATGAGAGAGAGAGACGCTTTCCCTGTCTGTCTCTCGCTGTCTCTCTTATTCTGCTGTAATTAGGATCCTCCGTCTTGTGTTTTATGAGTCTAACAGCAGGTCGAGGATCATAAAGCCACAATAAAGCTAACCTGAGCACCTCACCGGATACATGCTGAGAGAAACGTGCACAAACTGGGAAGTGTCAGTGAGTGTGTGTGTGTGTGTGTGAGAGAGAGAATGAGTGAGTGTGTGTTTGAGTGAGTGTGTACGTGAGTGTGTGTGTCTTTGAGCGAGAGTGTGTGTGTCTTTGAGCGAGAGTGTGTGTGTCTTTGAGCGAGAGTGTGTGTGTGTCTTTAAGCGAGTGTGTGTGTGCGCGAGTGAGAGTGAGCGTGTGTGTGCGAGCGAGAGTGTGTGTGAGCAAGAGTGTGTGCATGAGCGAGAGTGAGTGAGTGTGTATATGAGTGTGTGCGAGCGTAAGTCTGAGTGAGTGAGAGTGTGTGTATATGAGTGTGTGAGCGAGTGTGTGTGTGTGTGTGTGTGTGTAAGTGAGAGTGTGTGTGAGCAAGAGTATGTGTGAGTGTGTATATGAGTGTGTGTGAGCGTGAGTCTGAGTGAGTGAGAGTGTGTGTATATGAGTGTGTGAGCGAGTGTGTGTGAATGTGTGAGTGTGTATATGAGTGAGTGTGTGCACGAGCGTGTGTGTGAGTCTGAGTGAGTGAGTGTGTGTGAGCGAGTGTGTGTATATGAGTGTGTGTGTGAGCGAGTGTGAGTCTGAGTGTGTATGTGTGAGAGTGTGTGTGTGTGAGTGAGTGTGTGTGTGCGAGCGAGAGTGTGTGAGTGTGTATATGAGTGAGTGTGTGTGCGTGCACGTGAGTCTGAGTGTGTGTGTGTGTGAGCGAGTGTGTGTGTGTGTGTGTGAGCGAGTGTGTGTGTGTGTGTGTGTGTGAGCGAGTGTGAGTCTGAGTGTATGAGTGTGTGTATGTGCGAGTGTGTGAGTGAGTTTGTGTGAGTGAGAGTGTGTGTGCGAGCAAGAGTGTGTGTGAGTGTGTATATGAGTGTGTGTGTGTGAGCGTGAGTCTGAGTGAGTGTGTGTGTGTCTGTGAGTGAGTTTAGTCAGTTTAAATAAAAGCATCTGTCGAATGTATAAATGTAAATCATGTCCGACAGAAAACTGCAGCTTTGAGAAGAAAGAGCGATAGATTTCTAAAAAAGCTGTAAAATACAGGGATGGTTGGGATCGAGTCCTAATAAAGTCTAAAATACATGTGCAATTTGTGTAAATGAACGAGCTTTCTATATTTTATTCCGTGTGCACCTTCTAAATCCAAGCATGCATAAAGATCGCAGGTCTTTTTGTCGCAGGAAATGCATCATGAAATCAGGAGGCGTAAATGAGACGTTTAATGATTTATCTAATGGAAGAAAATGAATTTTGGGAAAGACATCAAAGAAAAAGGACGAGAGAGAGGCGTGTATCCTGTGACACACACACACACAAGTGTATCACTTTAAATGGAAAAAAACCTCAGTTTTATTGCTGGCAGGTTGGTCCGTTCAAACTCCAGCCAAATTCAATTTGAGCTTGTAATTTCTAATAGACTTTAAAGCAATGCCAAGGTTCGAGATGGCTTAAATTGCTTCGCTAATAGGAATATGCCAGTGTGCTTTTGTGATGTTTAATTATGAATAATTGTTTCTTATGTTTATCCAAATAGATTCCCCCTCTCTCGCCCTGTTTGGATCAGAACTCTGAGAGGAAAGACGCATCAAACGCCTTGTGAAATCCACAGGTACAAACACACCGAGACAGACGTCCTGTCATATGCTGCTTTATAATGTGCAAAACGAAAATACAAACAAAAGCTGCCCTTACAAACATAAACATGGTGCATACAGATAAATGTGACACTTGACAAGACGTTTCAACATCAGTTAACTACATTAAAGCATTTATTAATCTAAGCTAATGTCAGCATTTACTAATAATATGTTATTAAAATAGTATTTATTAACACACTAGAGCTAACAATGAACTGTTAACTATATTAAATGTATTAGTTAATGCAACATATCATGAAAATTTGACTTTTTCCATGTTTAAGTGCTATAATCGGGTCCCCGGTGCATCTACCAACCCAGAAAATGTGAAAAAGGACAACCCAGTAACTTTGTTTTGGCAAGCCTTTCTCTGCAAGCATGTGAAAAAACAAGCAGCTCAGATTTCACTCCCCTTGTGATGTAGGAAGGAGATCTTATTATAATATTACCGGCCCTTAATCTGCACATTTCCACCCACGGCGCCGCCATTTTGTTTTCGCAAGTGACAACGGTCTACCAGTTCTAATGCCATGGCAAAAGTTTGAGCAAAGCATGCTAACTGTTCTGCACAGACGAGCACTGAATACTATTTAGAGTCTCGTTAGTTTGTCAGCAACTACATAAATTTAACCATTCAGAAACGTCCTAAAAGTTGTAAGTTCTTCCTGAGTCTCTCCATCAGTGTCGACTCCGGTTTGAACAATGTAAGGCTGAACACCGTTACTGACAATCCTCATTTTGGCTGCGTGAGATTCTCCAGCTTTGTTGTTGTTGAGCGACCGAAGCGCGAGCTGTTAAAGCTCCGCCCTCTTCTGGAAAGGGGGCCGGGAGCAGCAGCTCATTTGCATTTAAAGGGACACACACAAAAACAGCGTGTTTTTGCTCACACCCAAATAGGGGCAAATTTGACAAGCTATAATACATGATCTGTGGGGGATTTTGAGCTGAAACTTCACAGACACATTCTGGAGACACCAGAGACTTATATTACATCTTGTGAATTATGGGTCCACTTTAACTAATGGGACCTCTTTATGTAAAATGTTACCAAGTAACTAATGCATATTTTGGGCATATATTAAACCCAGGTGACTTTTTTCCTCAATGGTTGCTCTTTTATAGCTCAAAACACTTTTACAATGTAAAAATTCCTGAGTAGAAAAACATACAGCAAACTCAGTTTGAGACACTGATGAAGTATCTTCTCATCTGATGGCGAGTCCTCTGTTTGATCTGCATTCAAACGCATTACTGTCTATGAGAAACAATCGATCGTTTTGATTTGAGATGTCATTTGTGTTTTTTCTTTAGATATGTCATGGTGTGAACAGTAAAACTGGACTCTGAGATTCTGGTGTTTTCTTAAAGTAGGTCATCTCCGTTACACACACACACACACACACACACACACACACACTCAAACACGCACACTTTCTCTGCCAGACTGGTACAAAAATAATACTGCACTGCCTCTTGTGCTGCTAAAATCAGAAACAACACACACCTGACAAAGAGATTCTGAAGCAGCTGTGCACACACACACACACACACACACACACACACACACACACACCTGCCTGTCGTCAGCTGATGGTCACTCTATTATAACGGTTGTTCATCTGTAGCAGCTTTACTTGCCATCAAATATTTACTCAGTGAATGTGGGTCATTTCTCTTCTGCAGAAACTCTTAATATGTGAATTTGCACGTGTTGTAGTTTAAGAACGTGTTTGTGTTTTAGCATTATTTACACAATGACAGGATGTTCATAAAGAGCTGATTCATCAAATTCATTGATAATATACTTAGCGATGTTTGTGCTGATCTTTTCGATGTCCTGGACGATTAAGGAACTGGCTTTTGTTAGTTAAAGAGATTTTACAAATATTTAACAGCATGGAAAGTGATATTTAGGACACAAGATATATTAAATTGATCATCAGTTAAAACAATATTTTATTTGAAATATTGATTAGAGATGGTAACACTTTACAATAAGGTTCTGTTAGTTAACGTTTTATAATGCAATGCAATTATTATAGTATTTATTAATCTGTTAATGTTAGTTAATACAAAATGCATAATGCAATTACAACTTTTGATGTTTATAATGTGTTATTAAATGTTAATTAACTATTTCATTAATTAACAGTGCTTTAGAAATATTTTTATTGTTAGTTAATTTTAATGGAACTTCATTATTAAAATGATGAAACACATTGGCTGTAGATGTGAACATTTCCATATTCCAATATTCCATCTGAGTTTCTGTACTGCGTAACATTAATAACTGTATATTGTGGACGTTAACACGATATTTCAGCTGCGGGAATGTTTTACGTGACTCACGTATGTTAGACAGACAGTATATCATTAATGTTTGCATGTCGGCGCTACAACTACGACAGAAAAACACGCCGCAGAAACACCTTTAAAAACAAAAAACAACAAATCCAGCAAAAAAATAGTGCTGCAACAAAGAGCTGCTGCCATTTTCTGCCTCGCTTTGATTAATGCTTTTTTTTCTGCCTAATAAAAGGTTCACAAACCATCTGTTTTACTCCCTAATGCCTTGCCCAAAGGTTCCTCTCTCCTATTTCAGGCATCGGGCCAAGCAACATTCCTCACACACACACACACACACACACAAACACACACACACACTCGCCTATTTTCTCTTTCGTCTCCCCTGTAAACAAGCTGCCTCTCTTTTTAATCTGCCGCTGCCATTTTCTTCTCATCGTTATGCATATTCATCGCCAGTAAACATTTTCATCGACTACATTTAATATCCTGCACTAGCAATTACCGCTGGCTGTTGTGGTGTGGAGCGCGCGGCCCGTCTCTCCTCGCTAACAGCTGGCCCGCAGATGCGGCCCGCGGCCAAACGCGCCGAATAAAAACCTACAAGATGCCAGTGGAATTTGTTTAAGAGAAGACGGCCTTTTCTTTCGCTGTTTTCTTTCCGTTTCCGTCTCTCTTTCATTCCGCCCGTGTTCACACGTTCTCTCGTTCCTTCTGACTTTGAGGCGTTGTGTTTTATAGCTGTCGGTTTAGATACACAAAAGTATCGATTGAAATGCACTGTTCTTGTACCGGATGAGAGGATAGAGGTTATGCTGAAGAGTTGAGTAGGATTGAGTAAACGTCACAGTTTCATGTGTTGAGTACTAATCAGGGTTATCATAGTTAACCAAATGTAAAACAATAATAACTTGTTACTTGAAATAAAATAAACTTTAAATGAAACAAAATAAAAAAAACCAAACTTATTTCAGCTAGTTCGTTTCAGCATTTTCGTCTAGTTTAACTTGATGTGGGCTACTGAAATAACTAAAACTGAA